>NC_051427.1:1812794-1814546 GCF_015228065.2 Penaeus monodon
ATTATTAACAATGTAAATACAGAAAGCACGAACACATTCATTTACTTAAGAACAGAGAAACCTCACCAGCTTCTGTATAAACTGTGTTCCTACCCCCGGGTGTCCCTGTTACAGATTTCTTTTTGGGTTAGAATACGTTTGTACGAGTTATATAACAAGATAAAAAGATACGGTGAAGGATACAAGAAATAAGATATATATTCTCGTTTTCTATTCTAGGGGGAACTGTTTCAATCCCTGTTCTCGCTGACGTTAAGAGCTGCCTTTTCTTTCTCTTTCTAAACATACTTTCACTCTCTCTCTCTCTCTCTATCTATCTATCTTTCTATCTATCTATCTATCTATCTCTATATATCTATCTATCCATCTATTTACTGCCGATATATCTGTCTATCCATATATCCATCTATCTATCTACCATCCCCCTTCTGCCTCCTCCTCCCTTTTAAAGAGATACTGTTAAGACATTACCAAACCCGTCTGGCTTGTCAGGAATTTCATCGTCGTGCTTTCGATTATAATGATTTCATTAATGTTGTTTTATGATTTCCATTATATTTGTTTTCTCTCCGATGTCTGATGTCGGGAGCTGCCTTTTCTCTCTCTCACTTTCTACCACCCACTCTCTCTCTCTCTCTCTCTCTCTCTCTCTCTCTATCTATCTATCTATCTATCTATCTATCTCTCTTCCTGTCTTAAGGTATATTTGCAACTCACAGCACCCAGTGACTACGCTGACAATAATCGTCTCGTTAGTTTGATTACAGGATTTATTGCAGAAAGTAATTATCCTATTGCATATGTGTCTGTCACCGTAATATTTTCTAAAAACAGGAAAACGTACGAAAAAACAAACACACACCAAACGCAGAAGCAAACACAAGCGCATAAACACACGCACATACACACATAAACTCCACGACCAAAAAGACATCACTACACTTAAGCACATAACACACACACACACACACACACACACACACACACACACACTTGCACACACACACACACACACGCACATATATATATATATATATATATATATATATATATATATATATATATATATATATATATATATATATATATGTCTATATATATATATATATTATATATATATATATATATATATATATATATATATATATATATAGCCATGCACACACAGCCTGACCCTCGATCCCTATCTACAGTGTAATTCATGTTCAGCGGAGAGTTAAACGCGAACGGAGGGGAAGCGTTGCCCTCGTCTGGCATATGGATTGAAGTCTCACCGAAAGCTTTCTGAAATTAGGCTGACAAAGGAGACGGGGCAGAAACAAGGAGCAGGAGGATTGGGTGTACATGTATTTATTTCCATGTGTGCACACACACACACATATATGTGTGTATGCGCGTGTGTGTGTGTGTATGTGTGTGGGTGTTTGTATGGGTGTGTGTGTTTGTGTATGTATATATATATATATATATATATATATATATATATATATATATATATATATATCTGAGTTCGAGGGTTCGAGTCACCGGCCGGCGCGTTGTTTCCCTTGGGCAAGGAACTTCACCTCGATTGCCTGCCTAGCCACTGGGTGGCCAAGCCAGCTCAAGTCAGTGCCGGGTAAATAGAGATGGTGACTCGATAAAAACACCGGGCGGAAGGCAATGGCAAACCACCGCTCCGGGTTGCTAAGAAAAAATCATGGAAACCCATGATCGTAGCCGCTCCAGGCCGCGGTGCCGCGAAATGGTTAG
>NC_051427.1:1814646-1817146 GCF_015228065.2 Penaeus monodon
ACAAAATTTAAAAAAAAAGGGGAAAAAATTTTTCCCCACAGACCCAAACGGTAAAAACCCCTTTTTGGTGGGGGGACTACATTTCCGGCAGAATCCCAATTCCAGTATTCTGTCATTTGATAAAATATTTTCATTGCCCCCCAAAACCCCATAAAAATTTTTAAAAGTTGGAACCACAATTTTTTTGCCCAATTAAACATTTTTTGCGTTGAAGGGTGGTGTTCTGGGGGAAAAAAAAAAAAAAAAAAAAATAAAATTATAAAAAAAATAAAAATTGAACTGACTATTGTATTATAATATATAATAATTATATAAAAATTATATAAATATTTTTATTAATATAATAAATATTATTTTAAAATTATTTAATATTTATATAATATTTATATATATATATATATTATATATATATATATATTTTTATTTTTAAAATTGGGAAAAATAATTCAAAAATTTTAAAAAAGTAGACAATTTCATGGGGAAAAAAATTGTTTAAAAATAATATTTGGCCCTTAAAAAAAATTAAATTTCCCTTTCCCTGATTTTTTGTCTCTGTTTGGTTTCCCTCATGAATTTGTGACTGAAAAATTTATCCAATTGCTTGATGGTTTTTTTTACTCTCAAGCGACTGGAGGGGCCCCCTTTCATAGGTTTTTCAGAGGGACAAAAAATAAGCTAACTTTTTCCGACAACCCAAGATATGTTAGATTTTTGTTAGCGGGGCCATCCTGTGTTTTGATTATGTAAATCATACTTCATGTATTCTGTTGCTTTCTTACTGAAGACGCATTGGGGAAATCGCGTCACTGATTTCCTCTTTTAATGTGCGTATTTGGGGGGAGAAACAAATGTTTGTGGGCAGCTTTTTGATAATTATTGATTAATTTGCTTATTGTTTAATTATTGTTTTAACTTTTATTATTAATTATTTTATTATTTTTATTTATTATTTTTAAAATTATTTTTTTATTTATAATTTTATTTATCAACTTATTTCCTATTATTATTATTTAAATTATTAGTTATTGATAAAATTTTTGATTATAAGCTTATTTATATTAAACCCTTTTTGTCAAAAGTTTTATTATAAGAATCGGGTTTATTTGGGGTTTTAATTCTTTAAACTCCTCTTTCTCTCTGTCTGTTTTCTTTTCTTCTGTTCTCTCTCTCTCTTTCCCTCTCTTCTCTCTCCTCTCTCTCTCCCCCTCTCCTCTCTCCTCTCTCTCCTCTCTCTCCCCTCTCTCTCTCTCTTCTCTCTCGTTCGAAATATAGATAGGAGAGAAGGAAACGTCCTCAGCAACCAGTTGCATCCACGCAGATTACTAAACAAGCAACGATGTTTAAAAAAACTATTTGAAGCAAGATGTATGATTGATGATGATGATGATGATGATGCTGATGTATTATATATATATACATATATATATATATATATATATATATATGATATATTATATATATATATATATATATAACATATATATAAATTTTTTTTTTTTTTTGGGGGGGGGCGGAAATTGTGTCTTACGAGAGCAACAGTGAATTTCCTATTTTGACTGTATAAGACTTTCACTTATAAGAATACAATGAATTGAGTAATTGAAATCGTGCCATCCCAACTGACAAGGTCGAGGAAACCGCTAAAACGAAAGTAAAATCAGCCATGAATTTCACTCTTATATGAGCATTCTATGTAAATATGGGTGTGTGTATAAGTATAAATATATTATACTATACACACACCATATATTACAAAAATCTCAGTATAAGACGTGCAAATTCATGGCTGATTTTACTGTTCGTTTAGCGGTTTCCTCTACCTTAAGTTGGTATGGCACGATTTCAATTACTAAATTATTGTATTCTTATAAGTGAAAGTCTTATAACAGTTCAAAATAGGAATTCACTGTTAGATCTAGTAAGACACTTCCCGCCCACCCCCCAAAAAAAAAAAAAAAAATTACATATATGTATATATATATATATATATATATATATAATTATATATATATATAGATAATAATGTATATATATATAATAAAATAATCATCATCATCATTAATAATCATCATCATACATCTTGCTTCAAAGAGTTTTTTAAACAATCGTTGCTTGTTTAGTAACTGCGTGGATGACAATGGTTGCTGAGGACGTTTCCCTCTCTCTATATATATTTCGAACGAGAGAGAGAGAGAGACGAGAGAGAGACAAGAGAGAGACAAGAGAGACGGGAGAGATACGAGAGAGAGACGAGAGAGAGAGAGGCAGCAGAAGAGGAGAGAGAGACAGCAGACAGAGACAGACAGAGAGGAAAGAGTGAGTTTCAATGATTATTCAAAACCCAATAAACCCGATGTCTATAATAAAATAGCGGTGATCAATAAGGATCAATATTCAATAAGCTTATAATCAAATAAGTTGATCAAATAAACTAATAAGTTAATAAAAATTTTTAACATTTAAAATAGGCAATAATGTTTATGAATATAATAAGTATATA
>NC_051427.1:1822146-1829883 GCF_015228065.2 Penaeus monodon
TGATTTTCTCCTTCGGGTATGGATGGGTTAGGATTAGCGCGATTGCTCTGAGAAACTTGACTGGGGATCTTCGTCGTGAAGGGCTGTATATACCGTTAAGGAAGTTACAATTTAAATATAGGGAATTTATTTTACGCTTTTTATGTCCGCCTGTGTCTTTCTTCTTGTGTTTGTGTTTTAGAAACACAAGTAAATTTTTAAATGAAATCTTAATAAGGAAGTTAAAGAAAAAGCATAAAGGGTTGAATAACAGCTTAAGTAAGGGTGTTATATGAAAGGCATAAATAAGGATAATAAACATAGACATCCAATGTCATTGTTATTGATGTCATTCTGAAAGTGAATAAAAAATTAAAGTTATCCTTTTATCGTACTATTAGGACATTACCTAAATCAACAGCACCCACTCATCGACAACGGTTACACTAATTAGCGAGCTACCGGATTATTCTAAGCAGTATATATCACTTACAAGTATAAGATTCGTTAATAGTATTAAACGGAGATAAACACCTGTCGTTATTATCACTAACAGGGTGAAAGAGTTAACCACCATCCTATAATTAATAAAACCCTGCTTTATATTTATCACAATAACCTTCCTTCCGCAAGCATCCTGCCAGAGCTTCCAGATCATTTCTCAAGTTTGAAGCCTAAAGCTTGAGGAGTTATACACTTAGTCTTCGGAATATCATATACTAATACCTACAACATAATGAGGAAAAAACACACACACATAATTTCATATCTTTGACTTACCATTGGATAATATCGTATCTTGATACAATGTCAATGTCTTATATGTATATAATACAATTTATATCACATTATAAACACATAAAAAGGAATATATATACATATATTGTGTTTAATCTATATGTAACATATATCCATATTGTATTCATATATGTATTCTGTATATGTAATACATACATAAATACACGCAAATATATATAATCAGCAATCATCATCAAGGGGCTAACGCCGACGGGGGGCGCATGGCCGCATCCACCTTCGCTTCAGCCACGGGATCCCTCGAGGCGAGTCTCCAGCAGGCACACGCGCGAGAAATTTGCTTAAGGCAACTAATTAAAAGGTTAAATAAATTCTTACAAAGCAAAAATTTCAATTTTAAAAAAAAAAACCCTAAAAACCACGGCCATTAAACACGCCGCTGAAGGAGGGGGCGCATTATATTTGATAAAGAGTTTCCTATTGCTCACGGGGAATCTCATAACCTCCCGCTCCCGTTTCCTCTCTTAACTGAAAGCTGTGGCGGCGATGTTTTCATTAGCTCTAATGAATCGGGACTTTAAAACCCAACTTAGAAAAAACTTTATTGTGAACTGTTGCGAGTTGTGAGTTATGGGGGGTTACGTTTTTTTTCTCCCTGGATTCTTATTGGTGGTTGAAGGAAATTTTTTTTCTAGGATAGGCTATGTCGATAACAAAAAAACTGTTTATTGATGCGAGATTGTGGCGTGCTTATGTATTATGTGGTATGTTTTTTTAGATCTCCTTTTTAAACACCGCAGAAAACCCACCGCGCCACACTTCCACAAAAAAACCACACACACACACCACAACACACACACACCACACCACACCCCACACACACACAACCCAACAAACAAAAAACAAAACAACACCCCCCACAAACACACCAACACACACACCACACCATCCCAACGCACGCGCCGACGGACGCACACTCACGATATTTTTATTATATCGTATCTACATATGTGTTATATATGAGGTAAATGTGTATTTTTAAACCATATACATGTCAAAATTTTTTTTATACATACTATGTATTTTTTGTGTGAATTATGTATATTTTACAGAGCTGGGGAAAACACACAAGGTTCCCTCTTCGATTTATTTCCCTGCAATGCTTCCCTGCGCAACAGCTCAATAGCCATTCATTTTAAAAGTTTTTCAAAATGCTATCTAAAACACACTAAATGTTATTGCTTACTTTTTGCGGAAGAGACTTTTACCATTATACGAAAATAAACATTTTGTTAATATCAAGGTTTTTCTTTTTTTTTTTTTTTTTTATTTTGGGGGGAAAAAAAAAATTTTTTTTTTAATTTTTTTTTTTCTTTTCTCTACTTGTTATTTTCGGACATGAATACCTTTATCTTGTTTTGTGGTTTTTTTCTACCATGTTTAAACCCGGGGAAGGTGTTTACCTTTTCCCCCATTTTCTTTTTTTGGGTTGCTCTAAATGCGCTACAACCCAGATAGCATGAGTGATTTTTTCATCCCCCAAAAAATTGGGGTTTTGGGTTCGGATCCCGGGGTATCCTTCGCAAATTCCGCACGATTCAGAGGCATTTTGGACCCCTAAAACGCGGGCCCTTTAAACCGGCCTCTGGGGGCCCTCACCCAAATCGCCGGGGGGCTGACTCGACGGTGGTTGGGTGAGGGGTTGCGTTCAGCTTTCCCTTTCGGGTGCCCTAAAAGGTTTTAATTTTGGGGCTTTTTTTTTTAAAATTAACCCTGGGGAAAAAGCAATTAGGGGTTTAAAGGGATTTTGGTGGTTAAAGGGACCCTGGGTTTTGCCACGCGATTTCCCAATAAAACCTGTGCTTTGAGCGCGAGTAGATCGTGGCGGGAAGCGAAAAATTGGGGGAGGACAGCCGTAACCCCCAAACACCTGCCCTTTATTTTTGATTTTTTCCCCCTTTGGGGAAAGGGCGGGGTTTGGGTTTTTGCGCGATTGCTCTGAAAAATTTGGGCCCGGGGGAAATTTTTCGGTAAAGGTGCTGTATAAAACCGAAAGGAAAAGTTAAAATTAAAATGTGGGGGAATTTTTATTTTACGCTTTTTTTCCGCCTTTGTCTTTCTTTTGTGTTGTGTTTTAAAAAACAAAAGGGAAATTTTTTTAAAATGAAATCCCTTTAAAAAAGGAAGTTAAATAAAAAACATAAATGATGAAAAACCCGCTTAAATAAAGGGGGTTATATGAAAGCATAAATAAAGGTAATAAAACATAGCCCTCCAAATTTTTAAATTTTTATTTAAGGGCATTCTGAAAAGTGAATAAAAAAAAAAGTTCCTTTTTTTCCCTTTCTATTAACATTTCCATAAATCAACCCGCCCACTCAACCCACAAAAAGGGTTTTCACTAATTGGGGAGGGGTAAATGGATTATTCTAAAGCATTAAAATTTTCACTTACAAGTATAAAATTCGTAGTAGTATTAAACGGGGGGAATAAAACACCGTCGTTATTATCACTAACAGGGGAGAAATAGTTAACCAACATCCTATAATTAATAAAAAACCCTGCTTTATATTTACACAATACCTTCCTTCCGCAGCATCCTGCCAGGAGTTCCAGATCATTTCTCATAGTTTGAAAGCCTAAAGCTTGAGAGTTATATACTTAGTCTTCGAATATCTTATACTAATACCTACAACTATAATGAGAAACACACACACACATAATTCATATCTTTGAAATTACCATTGGTTTAATATGCGATCTTGACTACAATGTCTATGTATTTATATGTATATATACATATTTATATACATATAAACACATAAAAAGGCATATATATACATATATGTGTGTTTAATATATATGTATACATATATACATATATGTATTCATATATGTATATGTATATGTATACATACATAAATACACGCAAATATATATTACATCATCATCATCATCAAGGGGCTAACGCCGACGGGGGCGCATGGCCGCATCCACCCTTCGCTTCCAGCCACGGGGATCCCTCGAGGCGAGTCTCCAGGCAGGCACACGGCCCATCTCTAGTTCCTCACGACAGGTCTCGTCGAGCTGCCCAAGCCATGATCTCCTAGGACGTCCCACAGGTCTCCTCCACCCAGGGTTGTCTCGCAGAGAGACAACCTGGTGGGCAGGGTCGTCCATAGGGAGGCGAGCTAGGTGGCCATATAGCCTGAGTTGGCGATCCCGGATTATGCAAGTAACAGGTCCCATGCCAGTCTCACGGTGTAACCGCCGGTTGGACACGTGGTCCTGCCAAACTGTACCCCATGATCCGGCGAAGGGACTTGTTACAAAAGGCATCAAGGCGAGACTCCAAGGCACTGGATAGCGTCCAGGTTTCGCTTCCATAGAGCAAAACTGGAAGTATCAAGGCCTTGAAGACACGCAGCTTGGTCCTTCTGCATAGGTACCGACATCTCCAAACACTCTTGTTGATCGAGTTCATGGCTCCTGTTGCCAGACCAATCCGTCTACTGACTTCCTGGTCTGACAACCCAGAGATATGGACTACGCTACCAAGGTATGTAAAACTTTCTGTGACTTCAACGTCCTCGCCGCAAGCATGGATCGACTGAACGGGTTCCCCTAACAGGCCCCCAAAGTCCTGAATCTTGGTCTTGGTCCAGGAGACCTCTAGGCCTAGGGGCTTCGCCTCATTGCTAAATGCATCAAGAGCCGCCACAAGTGACTCCAAGGACTCAGATAGGATGGAAACATCGTCGGCAAAGTCAAGGTCCGAGACCTTAATATTGCCAAGGACACAGCCTTGCCTCACCCCTGAATTAACAGGGAAGAAGTTCGACATACCCCCACCACACTTTACAGCACTTTCAGTACCAGTATAGAGGCTTGCTATCATGCCAATAATCTGTGTCGGAATTCCCCTGAGCCTCAGGATCTCCCATAGCGATTCCCGATGCACCGAGTCAAACGCCTTCTTGAGGTCGATGTAGGTTGCAAGCAACCCACGACCAAAACTCACGACGGCGTTCCACAATTACTCGAAGCGCTAGTATACGGTCTATTGTGGACTTGCCAGGAGTAATCCAGGACTGCTCCGGTCTCTGGTGCCTCAGTAGGTGGTTGCGGATCCGTTTCAGAAGAATGTGAGCGAGAACCTTGCCTGGTATGCTGAGCAGTGTAATGCCACGGTAGTTGCTACAGTCCCATCGATCCCCTTTCCCCTTCCAGAGAGGGATGACCACGCCCCTCAGCAGGTCAGGGGGAATGGTACCAGACTGCCAAATGGCAGTCAGGACTGTATGCAGGCCCCGAGCCATAGGTTCACCCCAGCCTTTAGCAGTTCAGCAGGGATATCACATATGCCTGCAGCTTTCCCACTCTTCAGCTTGGAAATCGCCAGCCTAACCTCTGTTAGGGTAGGAGGTTCCTCGCTCCGGCACAGGCACTGAGACATCGCTTGCATCCAAGCTAACTGTTGGAGGATCCACCTGGTACAACTGTTCAAAATACTCAGCCCAACGTTCACGAACCCCAACATGATCTGAGATGATCCGTCCATCCGCTGATCGGACTGCAGTCATCTGTGAGGAGGGCTTAGGGTTCAGTTTTCTCAGGGCTTGGTAGGCAGGGCGAAGGTCATTTACCAAGAAATGGCCTTCGACCTCCTCAGCAAGATTCCTGATGAACTGTTCCTTGTCCCTTCTCAGCAGTGTCCGAGCCCTACGCACCATGGAACGACGCAAGACTTGATTCCCATTCAGCGAGCCTTGCGACACGCTTCAGTGGCCTCTAATGTCTCCAGGGAGATGGTATTCTGCCTTGTCCTTGGGCGTACGCCAATGGACTCCTGAGCTGCTTCGAGTGTTACGCGCTTGAAGGACTCCCACAGAGCAACTGGATCCGTCAGGTTGCTGGTTTCTGAGAATCGGTCAGAGACTGCGTGGCGAAACCCACGGGCACACTCCTCCTCCCTTAGTCTGTCCAAGTGAAACACCTTAGGGTGGCCACTGGAGGGGCGGGGAATTTTGAAGTGGACCCGCAGGGTAGCCACAAGCAGCCTATGGTCGGTGCCACAGAACTCAGCACTCCGGTAAACCCTGCAGTTCTGGAGGATCCTCCATCGCGTGCTAACAAGAAGTGGTCGATCTCCTTGGCCACTGTACCCGTATCGCTGTACCAAGTCCAGCGATGCGAGTTGGAGCGCTGGTACCAGGAGCCAGAGATCCTCATTTTCTGGGACCTAGCAAAGTCCCGGAGAAGGAGGCTATTCTCGCTGCTGGGGTCAGCTCCCGAGCCATGGGGGCCGACAGACATCTCGTAGCCAGCTCGGTCACAGCCGGATACCGCATTGAAGTCGCCCAGAACAATGCGAATGTCTCGCCAGGGGCAATCGTCTGCCACAGATGCGAGTTTGGCGTAGAACGCCTCTTTCACATCGGTTTTATGTACATCGGTAGGAGCGTATACAGCAATAAGAGACATGAAGCCAAAAGCATGCTTCAGTCTCAATGCCATGATACGCTCATCAACCGGTGTCACCTCGACTACCGCAGGCTGAAGTCGACTGGAGATGGCTATGGCTACACCCTGGAGGTGGTGACCATCGCTGCGGCCCGACCAGTAGTAGGTGTAACCACCCACACTGATCGTGCCGCTACCAGGTCTTCTCACCTCTGAGAGGGCAGCCACCTCAACTCCCAGTCGCTTCAATTCCCGCGATAGCAGAGGTAACCGCTCATCCTGCCGCAAGGACCGGATGTTCCAAGCGCCTACCCGGAAAGCACGCCTGAGGTTATATGATATATATATATATATATTTATATATATATATATATATATATATATATATATATATATATATATATATATAATCATCTGGGTGTGGGTGTATATACACATACATACATACACACACACACACACACACACACATATATGTATATATATGCATATAAATATGATAATTGTGTGTGTGAAAATGGTAATTTATTTTGTTCAATGCTTGTTTTGTTTGATGTTGTGGTATTGTAAATTTAGATTGGAAAAGAAGGGATTTATATGAGAAGCATCACAGAAGAGCAGGAAAGTGTTATTCATATATTGACGGAAATGGATGGTTTCAAGCTGAAAGAGGAGTTACTCTTAAAGTAAAGGTGTCTGATCCTTACAGATTTTAACGTTTTATGGCCGAATTTCTCTACATCAATAGCACAACCACTGCAACCGCTCTATTTACCATGTGAACAACTATCCAAACATAAATTGATTAGTTATCATACACAAGCCTTTTCCACAGCTGATATTCAAGTTGTCAATGCATTGTATTGTTTCTGTTATCATCCTTCTTGTATCTATTTAAATTTTCGCACTGATGATGAAAATTGCTTTCTCGAAACGTCAGTGGCAATGAACTCTTTGTCAGACGTACTGGTCTTTCTTTTCCTGGTTAGAATCAGAATCGCACGGGACAATTCTGTGACACACTACATACGAAGAATCTATGAAAAGAGTACCCTAGATACATAAAACAAACGAAAATAATAATACACATATACATATGAACTCAACAACCTGATGGACCCAGTTGCTCTGTGGGAGCTCTTCAAGCATGTAACACTCGAAGCAGCTCAGGAGTCCATTAGCTTACGCCCGAGGCAAGGCAGAATTCCATCTCCCTGGAGACATTAGAGGCCACTGAAGCATGTCGCAAGGTTCGGCTGAATGAGAATCAAGTCTTGCGTCGTTCCATGGTGCGTAGGGCTCAGACACTGCTGAGAAGGAACAAGGAACAGTTCATCAGGAATCTTGCTGAGGAGGTCGAAGGTCATTTCTTGGTAAATGACCTTCGCCCTTCCTACCAAGCCCTGAGAAAACTGAACCCTAAGCCCACATGACTGCAGTCCGATCAGCAGATGGACGAATCATCTCAGATAATGTGGGTCTGAATGTTGGGCTGAGTATTTGAACCCGTTGTCCAAGCCCTTTGGACCCTCACAAGAG
>NC_051427.1:1837483-1854983 GCF_015228065.2 Penaeus monodon
AGAGACATAGAAAAATAGACAAACAGAACAGAGATTGGAAAACAGAGGCCCTAAAAAAAAGAGAGTTTATAAATGGGGAAAATTTTATTTCGTTAAGGATGTGGTAATTCTTTTTTACCAGTGGACCACGTGGGTTTTCCACGTGGATCAAAATGTACAAATAAGAACCCCCCCGCCCAGCAGGGCGGAGGTCCATTTTATCTGACCTCGTTTGAGGGGAGCCCGTCCCAAGCTACCGACGCGGTAGGGTCACCTTCCCCTCCCCCCGGGGGGACTGTGAAGCTACCGAGGGGTTTGGGGTACCTCTCGCCCCCTCCGGGAGAGTTCGTGTCAAGCGACCAGGCGGTAGGTCAGCTCCGCCCTCTCCCGGGGCAGCTGACCGGGGCCCTTTCCACCGGCGTTTTTGTCCCTTTAGAAAAGTCGTAGGTCCGTAGCGTGTGTTCACCCCTTTAGGTTTTTTTGCGCCCTTAGCCCTGTACTAGAGTACCATACCCTTTTTACAAAGTGGAGGCAGCGAGGGCCTTTGCACCCTTTTGGCTGCAACACGGACACACCACCCCCGAAGAAAATCCGCCGACCGCTTCAAAGACGGGCTAAAAAAAAAACACGAAAGTACACGTTTGGGCCCCTTTTTTATTTTTTTCCTTCCTTCCCCATACATTGTTAAGCCGTTTTTTTTTTTGTTGGGTTAAAAGGCTAATACAGCAAATAACACGTTTCCACTTTTCTTCCACTCAATCGCTTTTCCCGTGCGATCGAGAGGGATTAAATAAAATGAATATCGTTCTTTTTACTAAGTAATTAATTATTTTTCTCTTTTTAGAGATTATATTGTTTCATCTCAACAAATTTTAACGTGTTCTATTTTATCTTATCACGAATACTTTTTCATTTTATCTCTTTCCCAACCCTCGCGCCCGACCTGCCCTTTCCCTTTTCTTCGTTAGGGTCCTTTGGATTAGAAAAAGGTTAAATTTTCCTGTTTTGACCGACCTCACTTCTTTTTTTCCCGGTGGGGGCGGGCGTGGGTAAGGTCGGATGCCCAATGTTACTGGTTTTTGGTGACCCCGTTTATCGCGCTAAAACGAAGTATGTAAGGGAAAATTTCTTTAAAAATTTTTAGTTTGAATATAGCGTGGGATCTTCCCTCATATCATAGCGCACAGAATTTGCCCATATTCCCCCGGGGTTTGCGTAAACGCTAAAGATCTGCGCTCCGTCTTTTCGGAGAAAAAGTTTTCGTTCGTTGGCCCCCTTTGAGCGGGTGACCCGGGGTTACGTCCTTTAAATTTTAATGTAGACTGGGTTTAAGCTGAATCATTATTCGCTTTTTAAATCCCCTTTCTCCCCCCCCTTGAAGTCGCTTGCATTTTTTGGGGTACCCCCAGCGTTTGTGTGATTCGGAATTAAACCCTTTGGGAAATTTTGCGAGCGCCCATTACAGATACCAGAAGAGAGGGGATATTATTTTCCCCTGGCTCGAGTCGCTTCAGTATATACGGCATTTGGGTATAGGATCCCCCCTTTAGTGATTTTTTATTGAAGTCGACGTGAAAAGCTAGACAGCCCTCGGAGTTCGATTTCTGACCCCGAGAAGTTTTGCTTGAAAAAAATTTGGCGAATTTTTTTTTATGTCCCTTTTTATTCATGCGTACTTCGTCGCATATCATTATATGTTAAATTTCAATGGGTATTGAAAATTTTAAAAGTGATTGTAATTTTCAGTTTTTTTAAGGGAAATTAATTTCGTGTTTAGATTCATTCTCTGTTTTGGGGCACTCTCGCTTCCCCCTCATTAACGTAGCTGTCACTCCACAGCATACCACACACTTAGTCACTCAACACACAGGATAAAAGACCGACCCTTTTCCTTGTCTTAGTGCCGGGGTTTTAAAAATTATTCTTTGCCCCCAATTTTTTTGTCGCTGTCTGTGTACAAGTTACACTATTTTATCGTGTGACGACTTGGTTTAATAGTTTCGCGGATCGCCCATGTCGTCCCTTTCTTTTTTCATATCTTCGAGATGGTTGGTAGTTCAAAAAGGCTTGCGACCGCTACTGACATCCCCCCTCTTCTATTTTTTCTTTACCTTTTTGAAAAAAAAACACAAAAAGAAAAAAAAAGACAAAAAAAGTTAAAAACCCAAAATTAAAAACCGAAATTGTTATAATAACCCGGTAGTGGTAATTCCACCCCATCTTTCTGTTTCCTTTCTTTTTCTTTACTCTGGCCCTTACGTGTATGATTGGCTCCCCCACTTTTATTGCAGTCGGACCAACGGCCCCGAGGGAGGACCCTTAGGACGTAAAAAGGACGTCTCGAAGATGCCTAGGCCCCCGGGCCAGGATTTTTTTGTCGAAAAGGTGTTTCCTGCCAGATCCCCGTAGAATCCGCGAACCAGCACCTTTTCGCAGGTATCATCGCCCCCGAAAGCGTGCCTGGCGGACGCCCGCAGACCCGGGCAACTCCCCGGGCCGAGCGCAGATATCAGCAGCCCCCAGATGCCCCCCTGCCCCGACGCCCGTAATCCGGATGAAAATTTGAGGGCGGTGGACGCGAGAAGGGCCTGGACGGATCGTGAGGACCGGGGGACGAGGACGCCCCCGAGTTAGGCCTGGGCCCGGGGCTACAGGAGGTCAAGACGAACAAAATCAAAGGGGGACCTTTTCGAGACTTTTGACGACGTGGGAAAGAGGACGGACGTTACACAAGGGACCAGGAGGATTGGACGACAGGGGCGAGAAGCCCCGAAAAGGCACCGGACGACGCCGAGAACGAGCGACCAGCCCAAATTAGGTCACCCCCGAAGGCGCCCCGAGGGCGAGGCGCGAGTAGGTGGGGAGCAAAAGAGTGGATAATTCTATTTTTGTTACAGGAGTGGATAATCTATTTCTATTTCCCGTGGACCACGTGGTGTTTTCCACGTGGATCCAAAGTCACAAATAAGAACCACCCGCTCACGAGGGCGGGGTCACATTTTATATTGACCTCGTTTGACCCGGGGGTCCCGGGCCCAAATACCACGCGGTAGGGTCACCTCTCGCCTCCCCCCGGGGGGTTTGTGTGAAAATACCACGCGGTAGGGGGCCCCCTCGCCCCCTCCGGGAGGTTTGTGCAAGCGACCCAGCGCGGTAGGGCAGCTCCGCCCCTTCCGGGGAGCGCCTGGCCTCCCGCGGCGCTTTTGTCCCTTTAGACAAGTCGTAGGTCGTCGTAGCGTTTTTTCACCCCTTTTCGTGTTTTTTGCGTCCCTGTCACCATGTACGAGTACGCTAGCTTTTTCAAAGTGGAGGCAGCGAGGGGTTGTCCTTTTGGCAGCCCCCCAAAGGACACACCCCCCCGAAGAAAATCCCCCGACGCTTCAAGACATGGTAAGAAAAAAAAAACGTAAGTACACGTTTTGGGCCCCTTTCTTTTTTTCTTTTCCTTCCTTTCCCATACATGTGTTAAAACCCTTGTTTTTGTTGGGTTAAAAGGTCAATGACGAAATAAACGTTCTCCATTTCTTCCACCCCAGATCGCATTTCCTGCGATCGAGTATGTGATCAAAAACATGAATATCGTTCGTTACTTAAAAATTAATATTTTCTCCGTTTTAAGGGTTTTTTTATTGTTTATTGCAACGAATTAAAAGTGTCGTGATTTTATCTTATCACGAATATCATTTCATTTTAAATTTGTTCCTAAACCCCCGCGCCCGACCTACCTTCCCTTTTTTTCGTTAGGTCCCTTTTGGGTAGAAAAAGGTTAATTTCCTGTTTTGACCTACCAGCGCGGAGGTCAGCTCCGCCCCTCTCCGGGCAGTGACCGGGGCCTCCCGCGGCGTTTTTGTCCCTTTAGACAAGCCCGTAGCGTCGTCTTTAGGTGTGTTCCCCCCTTTACGGTTTTTTTTTTGCGCCCCCTGTCAGCCAGTATAGAGTACGTAGCCTTTTCAGAGATAGAGTGTAGGGGTAAATATATGTCAGAAATTGAGAAGAGAATGTGTATGTGTGTGGACACACACAAGAAAAGAAGAGAGACTGACACAACAGAGAAAGAGAGAAAGAAAAAGGAAAAAAAGGGAAGTGAGAGAGACAAAAGTGGAGGAAGAGGGAAAAGGAGAAATAGACGTGATGAAAGAAATTTTTTTTTATCATAGACAAAATGAAGGGGAAAAAAAGCTTCTTTTTAGATGGGGACCTCTTTGGGTTGGGGTCCGATCCTGCCTTGGCATTGCACGCTTTCCTCCCTTTCGGTCCCTCTTTCTCTATTACAATATAAATGGGGTACGTATTATCTTTTTTTTGTGTGTGTGTGTGTTGTGTGTGTGTGTGGTTTTGTGTGTGTGTGTGTGTTCGGTGTGTAGGTGTTTTTGGTGTGTGGGTGTGTGTGTGGTGGTGTGTGTGGGGTTTACATACCTCTATATTGTATATGCTGTCGTCACGTTTAGTGTATATGCGTGGTCTAGATAAATTTAGTGAGCAAATATGTATGCATCTCCACTCAACGAAAAAAGTAAGCAGCCTTTCCTTTTCCAGAAGGGGCCCCCCGGGTTCGAATCAAAACCAAAATAGTTGCCCCCTTTTCCCCCCTCGCTTCCGGCGTGGGGACACGGCCCACCGCCACGGGTAAGTCGCTGGGAGGAAATTTTACTAGTTTTTTCCCGCATACTTCCGACAGTTGCATGGAGCGGGCTTTCCCTATCGTGTTATACGCCTTTTGGCCCTCTCCCCTTTTCCTCTCTTTTCTTTCTCTCTCTCTCTTCTCTCCTCTCTCTCTCCTCTCTTTTCTCTCTCTCCCCTCTCTCTCTTTTCTTTCTCTTTCTCTCTCCACCTTCTCTTTCTCTTTTCTCTCTTTTCTCTCTGCTCTCTCTTTTTTTTCTCTCTCCTCTCCTTTTTCTTCCTCCCCTCCTTCTCTCTAGTCTATCTTTTTCGCTTTCTTTCATTCTCTCTCTTCTCTGTTCCTCCCCCCCCCTCTATTATCTATTTATCTATCATTACCATTATCTATCTACCCATACGCTTCACATACGCAACCACACGAATATATGTATGATATATTTTACTACAAATATTATATATATAATATATATTATAATATATATATATATATATTTTGTGGGTGGTGTGTGTGTGGTGTTGTGTGTGTGGGGTTTTGGGGTGTGTGGTAAATTTTTTAAAATTATAATATATTATATATAATTATATTATAATATATATATATTATATAATACAGTCGTATAAATATAATATAATAATATATTAAAATTATATATATTATATAATATAAATAGGTTACATATACATACATACATTATATAATTAATATAATAAATTAAATAGGTATACTATCTACAAATACATTTTTAATTATATTATATAAAAAGCCACAGCCTTTCTCACATTTGTAGACATACAAAGCTTTGACCTTTTTCACAAAACAATAAAAATTATAAAATAACGTAAAATAATAAAATTAATAATAATAAATAAAAAATAAAATGACGGATCATGCGGGTGACAAGAATCAAAGTCAAAGCAAAACCTTTATTTCCATTAACACATGGTTATTTCTTTATCATAAATACGAGTTATATTTACACATCTGTTATTTAAGAGGTGTTCTTTAATTTCGTTTTAAAATTAAAGATGCTGTTAATTCTCTATATCTCTGGTCTAATGTTCCTATCTTGGTCCACGTATTTTCCATTTGACGTGCCCCTGTATAGGTTTTTCGATGTCTTAACAAAAAGGGAATTTACTTGAGTGTCTGGACACATCAAGTATTCCCTACGGTGTTGTAAAGGCATTAACCATTTTGGGATAAATTTCCCATGAATGATTTGTAAATGAATACACTGGTGTCATAGCTTCATTTAGAATTGACTTTTAACCATTTCATTTTTTTATATGTGGGGTGATGTGATCAGTTTTACTGATATTACCTAGTGCTACTCTGGCAGCAAAGTTTGTAATTTTGGCACTTTTGGCATCTAGGATCTTGTTAGCCGATCCCAAAATGTTTGAACAATAGTTAATTATGCTTAGAGCTACAGTTTCCACAACCATGATTCTAGTTTGCAGTAGTGATTTTGATTTCTTATTATTAAGATATATCAGGTACCACTACCTTCCTGTGTATTTTGTCACGTGTGGCTCAAATGTCTGAAGCTGTCTAAGTGTACTCTAGATTATTCACTGAAGTGCTCGGTTTAATAGAGCAGCCTTCAAATTCCTATGATTGTGTCATTGGGAATTCCTAGCTATGTTCTGGCTGCCGACCTACCTATGAATTACATTGAGTTTTATGTGGGTTTAGTTTAAGGCCTATTTGTGTCAAAATATAATTTGCTTGTGTAAGAGTATGTTGAGTGTTTCTTATTAACGTGTTTGGTTGTTTTACTGAGTCACTATGAAGAACTGTGAATCTCGCGTCGGCAACTAAAAGACATTTATGGGCCTATGTGGCTAAACATCATTTTAGATACGCTATTGTTAAATAGGATCGACCTAAATAGAGCCTTGCCGGACACCAAAAGGTACTTGTTGTTTTGGATGACATTCATTATTGATTTTCTACCGATTGGTTCCTTGTATCTAATAACGTTTTTAACCAAAAAAGGTATCAATTTTATTATTTACTAATTTGTTAAGTAGAAAATATCATGGTTTGACACTATCAAAAGCCTTAGAAAGGTCGCATAATGTGAGCAATTTACCCGATTTTGTCTATGTATATAATTGTCCATCAGTATTTGCAGTTAAATCTGTTCGTAGATAACTATTTCTAAACCATGTTGTGTTTTAGATAATAATTCATTGCCTCCAGAAACTCGGTCAGTTTGATTTGCTATACATTTTTTCAAGAATTTTTGATAGATAGGGAGTATAGTAATAGGGGGAGGCGATAATTATTGACTCGTCTATATCCCCCGATTTGAAAATTGGTGTTACTATACCCATGTTTTCCAAGCGACGGAAAGACACACAGTAACAAGAGAGGTGTTAATAATTACCGTCAGATATGTAAAGGTTGCCGGTAGACTAATCTCTGATAAAGCGCAAAGCAATGCCCCGTCTGCTCCTACAGCATTTGTTTCGCGAAGATGTTTTTATTACTAAGATGATTGTTTTCTATGTTCACTGGTTTGTGGTCTGAAAAAATTTAGTTGTAAGCCTGCCCGATCTATGTTTTGTGTAACTTAGAAGCAATTGTTTGCTCAAAGTTATTTTCCAATTTTGAAAAAAAGTCAGTAAAATTGTCGGTTCTTTGGTATGGCCTTATTCAATCATTAGTGAGGTGCTTTTTGTAAGGCAACTAGTGTTTTAATCAATTTTCCATGTTTTTATTAGAGTTTTGTACCCTTATTTTCTGTGAATTTATTTACTGAATATTTCTTTTTGCACGTTATTAGTAATTTTACATTTTTCTTTTTGACTTTATAATCTACCTGAAGGGCGCGGCCTCTTTCTGTTACTTTTAAGGGGCTTGGTGGGCATTGTTTCTATCGCGAATGGCTCTCTGAATGTCGTCATTTATCCCTGGAGCAGGGGGGGGACGTTTGACTGGTTCGTGTTCGTAGGAGGCCATTGCTCATGCTTTGCTTTAATAACTTCGTTAAGGATAGTTACTTGGTCGTTTTACATTATCTGTCAGTGAAATAATTGATAAGAGTAATTTCTTTAGACAAGATAAGCTCGCAGAAAGATTGAGGGTTGATAGTGTTTGAAATCGCGAAAAGTTTTTTATTACTGGTGGTCTCTTTGTTTTATTTATATTTAACGTCATCGTGATAAGTTCATGGTCAGCAACATGACACAGGGATTACATCGAATGGGGGGATAATGATGTCTGGTCTCTAATTATTATTAAATCCAAACATAGAAAGGTGTTTTCTGTAATTCGTGTAGCTTCTCTATTATTTGTTCAAATTTATTTTTCTTATCATCTTAGCTCAACTTAGCATTAGATTTGTTAAATCATCATTCTAGGTCGCGCTAAGATGAAAAGCGGTTTCTGTTTTTAAAGACATTTCTCTTAAACACCTTTTCGATGTTATTCAAAGATTAGAGGTAGCATGGGGGCCTATAGACAGCGCATATAATAAAAGAAGGAAGCATGTTGCTTTTACGGTAACTCCGACTCTTCTACAGCAGTAATTGGCTAACTGCTGTAGCAATATCCTGTTTGACTTTCAGGGTATTTCCCCCCCGGTAACCCAAAAAATATATACATACTCTCCTCCTCGCCCTGCAATCACATCTAAAACTTTAAAATTTGGAATATTAATGAATTACTGTCCTTTTCCTGTTGAGCCATGTTTCACTTATGCATAAAATGTCTATGGTTCTCTCCTCAACTAGCATTTTGATTTCCTCAAAATGTCCGAGAGAGATTGAGCATGTTATATGCTCTATTTTTAGGACATTATGCGATTCGGTCACTGTTACTGCTGACGGCGTTGCCTTGTCAAAAATTCTGATCGCGCCTTGTACTTTGTTTCTGTTTAAGAACACTTTAACATTGTCAGGAAAGCATCAGAGTCTATAAACAGATCCTGGCTTTATGTCCTTTATCCCCCTTACAGACACTGTGAAGCGGCTGTAGTAGTCATGTGTCATTCACTGGTCTTATGGCTTTCACCTTTGAAATTTTTCAAACTTTTCAGGATAAATGTTGTTCAATGTCCTCTGCGTTTGTGTCTGGGTGACAACTGGTTATGTCAGGGTAGACTGTGTTGGACGATCTGCTGCCTTCAACGGCTTTGGTGTTTGGTTTTCTTCTGTCTTTATTTTCCTCTGGTTTCTTGATATTACTTTGGTGTAACCGTCTTTCATCAACATCTTGTGTAACTTCGTTCGTTTCCTGGCATGTTGTTTAATGATGACTGGTGACACTGCTGGAGTAGGGGGGCAGTCGGTAGGGCGGTAGCCCCTTCCCACCTTGCTGCTGAGCGTTTTCCTCCAGTGGCCGGGTGGGTCGAGTGGTTCAATGTGCTTGTTATTCTTGTTGGTCTGTTTTTTTTTCTAAAGCTTCCCGTTTGCTGTTACTTGTGTAAAGCTTCAATCCCACCTGGTCTTCTTTGGTGTGTTGGTTGTCGGTCTGACGCGGGAGGGGTTCGTTTAGTTGACTTGGGGAGGCGGGGGA
The DNA here is from genome assembly GCF_015228065.2 of Penaeus monodon. Lineage (NCBI taxonomy): Eukaryota > Metazoa > Arthropoda > Malacostraca > Decapoda > Penaeidae > Penaeus > Penaeus monodon. Next base: position 1,846,608 of record NC_051427.1, read on the forward strand.
TCTGTGTGGTCCGGGGTCTGCTGGATGGAGCGCCGGTTGAGGGCAGCACGTGGAATGGTCAGCATAGTTGAGGGTCGCGATCAGCCAAGGCGTGAGCGCTGGCTGGCCGCGGGCAGCGAGAGAGGGGCGGAGGTTTGGGGGGGAAGGATTGCCGGGCGTGGGTATGGCGTGAGGGTGTGGAGGAGGGGTTTGGGTGGAGGTAGGGGTTGTGTGTGACTGGGGGAGAGATGTAAAAGGAAGGTTTAGTAGGTGGTCTGCTCACGGGTTGGGTATGGGAGGAGGGGGGTTCCTGTGTGACCGATATGTCCTCTGCTTGCTTTTTGCTCTATAATTTTGTTAATGGACAATTGCTGTTCGGAGAACATTCCGACAGCAAGTCAATTTTGTTCTCGGGGGATCAATTTTGATCAGTGAAGGAGGGCCCATTACAGGTCTGTGTGTCTGATCTGTACTCTTTTGGAAAATTTTAACAAGGAGTAAAAATCCTGATTTCTTAGGCGGTGACCAATCTGTTTGGGGGCAGTGTTCCGTTGTAGTTGTTCGAACACTACGTTTTGATTTCGACACACTGACAATCATTGTGTGCACGATAACGTTTTATCATCCTTTTTTTGTGTCCCGTGTCGTATTCGGGTTTTCGGAGTCTGTTAACTGATTACAATGTTATGGTCTTGTTCGATTCAGCCGGCCTGTAATTTTTTGATTTTGATCGTAGATGACCGAACCTTGCCCAATACTTTTTAGTAGCCACAAACACAGAATTTGTGTTCAGCAACTATTGGTTTATACTGCCGACTGATAGATTTGGCTTTATCAAACTGATTTCCACTGTTTGCACGGGTATCCTGCTGTTATTGCGAAGGAAGCCCCTCACCCTGGGCCGGGGGCAGCCCTTGACCCTGCTGCCATGGGGGTGCCCATCCTCTGGGCGGGGAAGGCAGCTCTGACCCACGCTGCCGGGGGCCCCATATCCTAGGGCTGAGGTCCCGGTAACCCTGGGAGGGGGGCACGTTTACCCCTGAGCCAAGGGTCCCTTTCCTCTGTGGATAAAGCTCGTGCTAGCTGCGCCGAGGAAGCACGCATGGAGGCCCCTGGTTGGGCCCCCTCAAACCGGGGGGAGGGGTCAGATTACCACTCTGACACTGCGGGACCATGAGAAGGGCTGGTTTGCTGAGTGCGGGCTGCGGCGGGAGGAGCAAAACACGTCCGATCACCACGAGCGGCTAGACCGAGAGAGAGAGATAGAGAGAAAGAAGAGAGAGGAGAGAGAGAGGAGAATAGAGAGAGAGAAGCGAGAGAGAGAGAGAGAGAGAGAGAGATAGAGAGAGAGAAAAACATCCTTCTTAGCTAGTCCTACGAAGCTGTAAATTGCCAGTCCCTTGAACTGACGGTCTATATTGGAGAACGTCCCAGTTTGCATATTGGAATGTGTGGGAGTGTCACTGTTCACTAAAACTGTTTTAGTCTTAAGAACCAAGGAGACTCCAAGGCCCTTCCTTGGAGGGTTGCAAAAGTGTTTCCCAGCACTTCGTCAGATAAGCAGGAGCTGTTTCCCTAAAGCTGGACTGAGGACTTATGACTATGCGAAGAGTTGACTGGGTGGTTAACTCATTCTACAAAACTGAAACAAGCAAATCCTTCACTGAAAGCCGTTTTTGCCTTATCCACCGATTCCTACTTCAACATTCCAATACATGACTTTACAGTAAACAATTTTGTACCAGATAGTTTGTATATAACCCCGATCTATCTGTTTACTGATGATAGTTTACACAGAATCTTTCTGCCAAGATACTGGAGACAACCAGGAAATGTAAAGGCTTCTTCACGTCATCTACCAGCTCCTATCCACATTCCTCTTTGCATGTGCAGCCTCCATTGTCGAGTACATGTTGCGAGTCCTTGGTGACATTGTTTTTGGATATCATGATCTCAAATAACACAGAATAATTGCTTTCATAGCTTTTTCTCACTGATAATATGAGAATGCTCATCAAGGCTCAACGAACTTGAATCCTCAAGCTTGTATGGCTTTCTTCACGAGGAGAGCCTGCAAAAAACGTGTTTTATCTCACTCATTTGCTTAAGTATCAAAGCTACCACCATCATAATTTAAAATTAAAACTATTAAAATCGTCAGTACATAAATTACTATTAAAATCATCCTATAAAATAACGAAATTTCCTCCAAACGATTTTTTGTTTGTAATCTGGTCATTTTATCTATATGTACAATGGTGACACTTGTTCCAAGATGACGCTCTGCGATTGTTTAACAGTCCAAATCTGTGCACCCTCCTTTCCGATCACCGAACTACGAGTATAGAACTGGCGGATCGATCCGTTACCATAGCAACCATCGTGTCAAACGGGCATACCTGCTTCGTTGACACTCAAAATTCAGGATTAACTCTCTCCATTCAAGGTGACGTAACCACAGAAGGTGATAGTGAATGATATAGACTAACATAAAAAATCAAATGACCCACCAGTCCATTCCTAGTTTATCTCCTGAAATTTTACTTCGACAATATGTCAACATAACAATTTACTCTATCGTTTAAGCTGAAGATAAATTGTGAAGCATACAGAGATCCTCGAAGTCTCCTCTAAAACGTAACGGGAACGAAAGACAAACTAACCCCAAGTTTTAAACTTTTGTTTCATGTACTCTTTCTCTTGTCAAGTGGAAACACATGCAATTTTCCCAATTTTTTTTAAAAATTTATGATATGAAAGATCTCCCATTTCTAATTCTAACATAAATGGGTGCACTGACTAGGTTCTTTGGCCGCTGAACTTAGATTATTCAATCATTTCTTCCCGATAAGTTCACCCATGGAAGCGGAGAACTGTTGCGTACCCGCGGTCTGTTTGATAATGGATAGTTTCACACCACGTGCCTGTCCTAATTCAGGTTGTAATATCTGAGGCAAACCCCGTTTATTCCTTGAGTGTATTTTGCCTTTCCCCTACAGTCTCTTGTATTGTGCTTGTGGAATTATGGTATGAGCAAAACACGGGTGTCTTCTTAACGCATGGCGGCAAAACGATTGTTTGGTTACTAGTTAAGTTATTACCATTCACATGTGTATCACTCAACTCTCAATAGTCAGGTATGGTTCAAACACTCCATGAGTAGAATAATTTATTAATGCTCAATTAAATTCAGATACATATTGAGTTTCAATTCTATTTAACCTGCAAATAATAATTTGAGTTACTAAATGGCATCAAAACATACATTCCAGCACAATTAAATTAGTAAATAATGAAGCAAAGCAAAAAATTGGGTAATTCTTCAATAAAATAATCATTTCAGTTTTTCAAATATAAAACGTCAGTCTAATGTATCTGTAGATAAGCTCTGTATGTAAAAATCCATCCATATGTTTTTCACTTGAGTACAATAACACATTATGGTATATTTGGACCTCTGAATGATGTTTTTAATGATATAGCTACTGTCGTACACTCTCTCACTCAAATGTCAGTCTGTCCCAAGTCTGACATCAGCCAGGCTGTATAATACAATCATCATTTAAATTGCGTTGCTCTCAACATTTTGAAGACAGTGACCAACATCCAAGTCACACTCCCGAGACTTTAGCCCTTTAAACTTTCTCAAATGAGATGGTACATGCTCGTTATATCTAAATCCACGGGATTAAAACTACACCAAACTTCGAAGTTTTATCAATCGTACACTCATAATAAAATAAATTCAAATATTTTCCCTATCTGATCTGAAACAGTTTGAGTTCCCTATTTTGTAGGAGACTATTCATGTCTCGGTCCCATCGTCCAAATCAATCTTCCACGTGACATAGATGGAAATTTTCATTGTGGTGCAACTTTCCTAAATTTTAAGCAGTCATTTTTCATCAGCACTTAAATTCTGATACTCTTCTCTTACATCTCTACATCACAAAAATATGTATTTCCACACATTGACAGTTTTCAATATAATGTATGTTTTCTTATATTCAATATAACCATTCTAATGTTTCTATAGTAATACATCACATACAATTAACATTATGTCCAGACCATACGCATGTATGTACCAAAATCTTTGAGCCTGCATCAGATTCACGACTAAAGACGATCGTCTAATTTCAAAGACTAGCACTTCTGAAGTCCTTGCAAGAACACACGACGTATGCGCTCATCTGTACTCGATTGAACAGAGTATTACACATGCCCTAATACAATTACGCATTAAAGTACACAAAGAAATTCAACCAGCGTTTCATCGGATGCGAGTCTGTCAATTCCTAAGTGATTAACGATAATTCACAATATAGAACAAGTTGTTACCTAGGACTTACCTCGCTTTCTGATTCAAGGACCCCACAATTATCCGGAAATGGGTGAATTAACTATTAGCTCAGCGTTACCTGCGGAAAGAAATCTCTCGTATTGCGGTCTATACATGAGGCGCATTCGGTCCTTTTTTAATCTGCCTCAAGCAAGATCAGCCTCTTGTTCCTGTTAAGAAGTTGTGCATGCTTGGGAATCTCTGCCTGAAATGAAGGAGCCGAATCTTTACTATAGTCCTATTACTTATTGCTCGCGTCCAGCTGTTGAAACTTTTGGGTTAACCTCCTCATACATAGTTTTAAAAAAATAACTGTCTTTAACCCACGTTTTTTGGCATTCACGAGTCCTGGTCAACGCGTTTTCATTGTATCTAGGGCGAACTGTTTGCCTATACGTACCGACAGTCCTGTCCCTCATTATTACGACCTTACCTATTACATTTAAATTAACTTTACACCAGGATTAAGACCATGTAAACACTAAAAGAGCAAACCTTAAACCCAAGGTTGGATTTGTTGACTACTCGAAAGTTACTGGATGCTTGTTTACAAAAATCATGTAGGTACAGATTTACATGTAACTAATTACTTATGCAACTTATCATCTAAAACGATGTTTCCCACCGCTCGGTGCCAATCAATACTGTGGGTGCAGTTGTAGGCAACCTGCACAATCGCTTACATCTAGCAAAGTTTGTGTAGCTCGCTGCACTCACGCCATTTAATTACCGTATCCCTGACGTGTTGATTTATTTCGATAATGACGAAGTTGGAGCGAATAGGTGGGATAGTGGGCATGTGCTTGTGTGTTGGGAGTGTGTGCTATGCCTGTATAAACGAACTATATGCTGTTTTAGCCATGGAGGCGGTGTGTGAGGAAGTTTATTCCCCAGACGCAAAGGTATACGTATTCATTATTACACAGAATCCGTATAGCGTCATAACTTAATTGAACGGATTTTAATATCTATGCAAACAATAATGAAAAATAATAGATATTAAAAGACGCAATATATAACCTTGCATCAAAAAATCAAAACATAAAAGAACACAAGTAAATACCGAGAAAAATAATGTTAATAAAACACGACCTTGAAAATGCGTAACTAAATTAAAATAGCTCACTTGCTTCTTAAAAAGTTTCATACTTTCTCCTAAGATCTCAAAAAAACTATCCCCTTTTTTGTCCCGAGGGCCTTTTTCCGAGGTTTCTCTAGACCAGCGAACCTCTCTTAACCAGGAGACAGCAGTACCTCACAGGTTGCTTCTCACCCTCTCCTTGTTGACGGGAACGTATGTGATTTGAGGGGGGTCCTCTTTTGATAGAACCCTTCTAAAACGGTAGTCCCTATATCAATATTTATCACAAAAGATAAAAATACTAGAAAACATTATATATTATATATATATATATATATATATATCTATATTATATATATTAGTATATATATGTATATACATCTCAGGATAGTTATCTAATATACTAGCTTAGGTAGTATATACTATATAGTATATCTCGTATGTTATACATATAGGGATCATTGAGCTATCTATATATATATTAGCATACTTATCTATATATATCTCTATATCTATCTATATATATATCTAATCTATATAGATTAACTGCGTTTTTCATGGTTTTAATTGTTGAATTAACTAAAAGATACGTTTCATCTGATATATATACATTATACATCTCATATATAGTTCGTAGATACTGTCTACTCATCGTATATACTAGTCTATATATAATTATTGTATATATTAACTGCGTGTTTTAAACATGTTTAATAATTGCTGGAATTAAGGACCTAAACGAATGAATTTCAGCTTTCATTCACTGTCTCTTCGTGCTATTCAGTTCATATTCTATATATATATATATATATCTGAACGCTATACTATAGATTATATATCACTTAGTTATATATATCTATATATATATATATATATCGAATCTATATAATATATCTATATAGATATATATATCCTTATATATATATAATATAATCTATAGATATATATCTCTCTCTATAATCTACTCTATATCTCATGTATCTATATTTAATATATATATCTCACAGTATTTTACTATATATATATAACTAGTAGTATATTAATATCTATGCTTCTATCTATATATTATCTTCTCTATCATATCTATACTTTATACATATATTTCTATAATATATATGCGTCTCTATCTATAATTAAGTATTACTCGTATATCTTATTATAGATATGTTCTATAGTATACCTATATATATTAATTATAGGTAATATATATGTATATATGATGTAACTCATATATATATATATCTATTATGTTCGCTCTTATATCTATCATTTTTCTCCTATATCTATCTCTCTCATCTATATGTCATATATCTACATCTTACTCTATATCCATCTATATTGTACATCTCCCTCATATTATATATATACTCCATTACATCTAATCTCTTATATATATACTCTCTATATCTCTGTATATCACTCTATCTCTTACTCTTCTCTCTCATCTTCCACATCTCTCATCTCTATCATATATCTCTTATCTATATATATACGTTATATACCCTCTCCAGTTAACATTATAATCTCTATCTCTCTCTCGAGTACGTATATGTATCATCATATTATCTCTCTATCGTCTCTTTTAAATCTCTATGCTCTCTCTCGATAATGTTTCTTCTATACTCTTATATCTATCTATCTATATTAATTGCTATCTCTGATATATATTCTATATATATAATTATATATCTATTATCTCTCATACTCTATATATATATCATATATTCTATATATATATCTCTATCGATATTCTCTCTCTACTCATACGTCTTCTCTCTTCATATCCTCTATACTATGCTATCTCTCTTGCTTATATCTATCTTCTCTCTATATACACTCATATAGATAATGTATCTAATATCATATCTCTCTCTTATGTCCGTTCTCCTCATATCTTTACGTTCTAGATCATCTCTCTCTAGCTTTATCTATATCTTCTCTACGTGGTCTGCTCTGCATACGCTGAGCGTATATCCTTGCTCTCACATATCATTCTCTCTGGTATATCTCATTCTATCTCCATATCTTTCTATATAGTAGTTCTTCGCTTCTGAGGGGTCCAGCCTCAGGGCCGTGTTTTCTATATATATATTGGATATATTCTCCTATATATATTATATCTGCCTATATATTATCTTCTATATCTATATCTATCTCTTATATCTGCTATATTATGCTAATATATACATATTTATTCTAATTATATTCTACTCATATATATCTATCTATACATATCTCTATATCGATTATCTATATATACCTATATAATCAATAGCTTTATTATCTATATAAATATACTCTTGAGATATATATTATATATATATCTTATATATCTATATATATATATATATGATATATATCTATAATTATTGCTTTAATACACTACTATCAACTGTTAGTACAATACAACCAAAACACTCAGAGAAAGTCATAAAATGGACAGCAGCCACTTTTTTTCATTTGATTTCTCTCCTTTTTTTCTATTTTTTCTGTGTTTCTATTTCTCCATTTTCCATTTCTGTAAGCCGTGGTCACAAGGGATCATTCCTATTCGGCTGAAGCTTTCGAATCTAACGTGTTGTCTCCATGCAAAGCACATGGGTCGGGGTGCGGACCCGTAGTTTCCTGTTCACAATACGATGGTTCAACTGCTCTGGATATCCGTGCCGATGAGCTGTCATAGCGAATAGAATATAATGCACGAGTTTACGATGCCTCTACGAGATCCTCTCTTGTCCCTTCTATGTTTAACAATGTTCCTGTCTATCCCTCATTTATCATCATGCACTGAAGCTTCACAACACTGGTCACTGCACCGCCTGGAATACATTAATGAGCACAAAGACTTTGTCATTGCCCCCAAAACCACTATCTATATCGTCCAAAACTGTAATTTCTTCGTCATACTCCAATCTCCGGGTACCTGTCCCTTTTTTTTTCCATTTACTTCGTCAGTGCTCACTACGTCGGTATA
>NC_051427.1:1859983-1874763 GCF_015228065.2 Penaeus monodon
ACCAAAGCAAGATATTTCGTCTATTCGAATAATAGTTAACAAAATAAGAATAATATAATAGTTAAGCATGAAATACGTCATAGAAATAAATTAAAAATAATAATAAAAATGTAAAACGCCCAGAGATATGTCTCCTCACTAACCAGATAACGTCTAACAAAGACATGATAGAAACAGTCGAATTCCCATAACGTAGCGTCCAGGAATGACACAAATAACACTGTGCTATGGCGTCAAAGCCCTGGCACGGTCTTCCCACCCCTTCCCCCCGAAATCTCCTGTGTCATTTGGTGCCCAGGATCAGCTTGTTCGTTCTCCCGGAGGTCAAACGTATGGTACGACCATGAAAAGAGAGGTGCTGTATGATCTGCATAACAATTTGTTATACGTGTTGTCTTTTCAAGATTATGATTTTATTCTTATTTGAATTTGGTGATTAATATTATCGGTGATTTAGGCTTTATTGTTATTCTTGATTTTGTCTGTTCTATTATCATCATTGTCTTTTCAGGATTTTCATTGATAATTTTAGGTAATAGTATTCAATTAATTTGTAAAGATTTATCTGTAATTATTATTAGATTCCTAATAGCGTACATATTAATGTCCTTTCTTATAATAAGTTATTCAGATGATGATATCCATTAACATCGGTATTGCGACCTTGTTATCATTACTAGGTTTCAATTCGGTCAACCAGAATCATCCCTTATCATGTTTCAAAATTATCAATATACACATTATGTAGATTTAGTCTATACACACGACACACACACACTACACACACCGACCATCACACACAACACACAACACACACACACACAACACACACCACACACACACACAAGCCGTATACACACCAAGCATCACACCATCACACGACATATTTATTACCACACTACACACACACTACACACAGCACACAACAAAAAGAACACAGGAGAGTAGAGAGAGAGACGAGAGACCGCGGAGTAGAGAGGATTAGAGAGAGAAAAGCAGAGAGAGAGAGAGGCTAAGAGCGAGAGCGAGAGAACGAAGAGAGAGAGAGAGTGAAATGAGATGCAGAAGTATATAAGGACTTGATATTCACCATATATAGTATCTGTGTATTCTGCCCCCAGGTCCTGAATGGCCCTTGAACGAGATCGGGGGAAGAGATACTCGAGCTCTTGGAATACGAATAACTGCATAACAAGAGATAAAATGACGGAAAAAATTCCATTACATGGTACACCGAAAACCATTATTAATATTTCATTTCCGAACTATGCAGAGAGGGCTGTGAGTAATTGAGAAATAATGTAGCAGGAGGTGGACAGAGGGATCGAGAGAGAGGAGATGAGAGAGGAAGCTAGAGAGGAGAGAGAGAGAGAGAGAGAGAGAGAGAGAGAGAGAGAGAAGAGAGAGATAGGACAGCAGAGAGTGGGAGCGTTGAATAGAGAAAAGAGAGATGGAGGGGGGGGGGTTAAAGATAGAAAAAATCAGAAACTGCAAATAGAGGAGGAAAGATGGAGAGAGAGAGAAGAGAGAGAGAGAGAGAGAGAGAGAAGAGAGAGAGAAGAGAGAGAAGAGAAGAGAGAGGGGGGGGGGGGGGGGGGGTCGCCGGGAGGAGAGAAGGAGAGAGAGAGAGTAGTAGAGAGTAGAGAGAGGAGAGAGAGAGAGAGAGAGAGAGAGAGAAGGAGAGAGTAGAGAGAGAATAAGCTAAAATGGACAGAGAACCTCCTCTTCCCCAAGAGAAGAAAAAGGGATCCAGATCCTCTTTGCACTGAATCCACAAACAGAGAAAAATGTAATGATCGATGAAATATATTTTTCTTTCTTTTTTTACTTCTGTTTTGTTCGTTCCAATTTCTTACCACTCTCTTTTCGTCTTGATTTTTGTCTGCGGTTGGTGAAGAGGCAGGAAGCGGGAAAGTGAGGGATAAAGGGAGAAAGAGAGGAGACGAAAAAAAAGAGAAAGTAAACGATGAGCGTAAGAAAGACGATAAAAAAATAGATGAATAGGAAAGAAGAGAAGAGAGAAAGAACACGAGAAACTGAACACTCACAATAGAACTGAAAAAGATCCTCTCTAACAACTCAAACAGATAAACAAAACAACAAAACAAACAAAGCAGTACAAAAGCAATATCCCAAACAAGGCAAGCAAAACCAAACAGACAAACAAATACGTAAAACAATGCAAGCAAAACAAATTAAATGAGAAATAAACACCCTGAGCCCAAAACTAAAGTGCAAACAAATAAATAAAACAAGTCACGCACAAAAAATGAACAATGAATTAAAGACCTAAACAACAAGAACAAAAAAAAAAAAACATGAACCAACAACGAAAAAGGGAATAATAGACATAGGCCCGACATAAACAATAAGCAAACAATCGAAATAAAGTAAACAAAGACCAATACCCACAAAACAAAAAACAAATGATTCAACAAGCTGCAAACAGGACAAAACTGAATTCCTAACGACGCCAGAACAAAAACAAACGAAACAAACCACGAAAAACAAAACCAAAAAACAATGAAAAACAAAAACAAAATCAGAGAAACAACGAAAAATAACTTAAATAAAACCAAAGAAACGAAAAAAACTAACAAAGAAAAAGAAAAAGAAAAACAACGAGACAATCAACTTCTCCCCCCCTCCCCAAAAAAAAATAAAAAAACGTAAACCAAATCCAAAGACACGAACGAAAAACAACGAGACAGTAACAGTACGAAATGATCTCCAATTTTTTCTTTCTTTCCATTATTTTCTTCGTTTTTTTTTTTGACGTCATTCCTGAAAACGCGGTTCAACGTTTCTTTTCTTTTTTTTTTTTTTTTTTTTTTTTTTGTAATTCCTTTCGAACGGGGGATTCACGGTAACTTGTGTTCCGGATATGTCTGTCTGTCTGTAATTGTTTTTCTACACACACACTCACACACACGCACACACACACACTACACACACACACATCACACACACACGCACACACACACACCATATATTATATATATATATATAGATATATATATATATATATATATATATATATAATATTATGTTATTATACTATAATATATATTATCAGTTTTTATTTATAGTATAATATATATATACTAATTATATAATATATATGTATAATCTATATATAATATTATACTATATATTACATATATATATACACGTATATATATGTTAGTATATATATATATATATATATATAAATATATACACACAAATAAACATATATATAAATAAGTATATATAATAATGTAAATATATATATATATATGTATATATATATTATATATATATATATATATAATATATGTTTGTGTATATACTATAGTTATAATATATATATATATATATATATATAATAATATATATATTAATATATATGTGTGTATGATGTATGTTGTATATTAGTTTTAATGTATATTAGTTATATTGGATTACCAACAATATCTACAACACAACATTACCGGCATGACGAAAATAATGATATTATTATTGTGTGAATCCATTTACAAAAGAATATGAGTATTCCTTGAGTTTCTGTAAAAAAGTTCATTCTCTTTGCGTCGCTGCATCATTAATTAGCAAATGTTCATTACAAGCATGAATATTAGATAACCGCAACCTGATATTTTCCATTCAGACAAATAAGTACCATTCTAAAAAAAAAAAAAGATATCTAATTATGTTGACTTATGGGAATGATTGGTCCTTTCATTCTATATGAATCTTTTCAAATATAACATTAGTCAAAAGTTAAGGTTAGAGATAACTTTTAGAAGCTGTTGAATTACACTATATTTGAAGTATAAGAAAAACAGAAACTTATATAAAAAAAAGTCTCCATTGAAATTTATACATTCATAAACACAAAACCATTCGCACGTTATAACATGCACTGTCCCTCTAATGAAAACGTATTCCCACCACACACACACAACACACACACACACACACACACCACACACACACACACACAACACACACAACATGAAAACACACACATACACACACCACACACCCATACACACACACACGACACACATGTATAAGTACATATAACACCACACGTTAAAGAACAACAAAAATTATACACAAACAGTGAGCATTTGAATTTTTCGCGAAAAGGCAATTTCATACCCACCTGATCATACCTCAAACTTTGGGGGGGGGGGGATATCTTTCGTGAAGCTCCCGAAGTTATGTTGTTCCTGCATTTCCATTCAATGCTCTGGCCTGACTCTTCGTCGCATGAAACATTCTTGTCTCGTATTCCTAATCTTTGACTGATTCGGGAGAAGATCGGGGAATTATATATTATTATGCTTTCCAGGGTATAGAATACCAGAGTAAGAGAGCAGCTTTGGCATGCAACACTTTCTGGGGTGTAAAGTAGGAAGCGAGAGATGATCTGGATATCCCGGGGTTTGTGGGGGTGTTTGCTGCTAGTTCACTGTATTGATGCGCCACTTCTATATTTGTGTCATTTGATAATAGAAGCTTGGGGTCATCTAAAGAGGCGGTCTGCGCGTCGAAGCCATGATGCTGGTCGATTTGTGGTGCTTGAAGTCCCTGTCTTGTACTGATTCTCAGATATCTTTACTTAACACTGCAGGCGTTTAACGAGTTCCTCATTCATATATTTTTAGGGCTTCCAGTGTGTGTTTTTACTGAGTCTCTGCTCTTTGTTTTCCTCTGCTCTCCCCCTGTGGTTAGTCTTCATTGGTCTCATATATTTTTTCCCTTTCCCTTGCGACTTATATTCTCGCTTTCTGCTCATTTTTCTTTCCTGTTTAACGATGTACTTTTACCCGCCTGCTGCCGTTGTCCCTATGGTGGGTTGTCCTTCCACGGATCTGCCTCTTTATATGCTCTATCTAAGCCCCCTGTGGATTGTCTTTATTCTGGTCTGATTTCATTCCTCCCCTACCCCTTATGAGCTATCGTCTCTGGTATGTTCGCGCCTTTATTCCCTTTGATTAGCTTTCTATAGGTCCGTCTTCCTTAGGTCTGCTCTTCTCCTCTGCTCTAGGCCTTTGGGAGAGAACAGTCCACGAGGGAAATGGAGGCGCTGAAGATGTCTTTGCGGAGCAACTTGTTTGTCCTTTCTTCAGCTGCATGACCTGGTCTTCGGAGGGAGAAAAGGAGTTTGACTTCATATCATTTTACGCATGTAAGCCCTGGCATAATATTTCTCCAATCCAGGGGTTTCTAAAACTGTTTTTTGGCTTGATGACCCCAACAAATTACTTCGATAGTTCGGCGACCACATCCCCCATGCAACAAACATTTTGACAGTCACTATAACGCATGCGTACATAGAAAGCATCCATCATAACGTGGCGTTATATTGTGTATTATCGAGCATCGGGGCAGGTCGCACCAAATCTGCTGGACAAGTACCAGACGTGTTAGAATGGGTATGTAAGTGGAAAGAGGTAGGAGAAGGAAAGAGGGAAGGGCTGCAGTATCTCTCGATCTCTCACCATTATTTAGGGCGACTTTGGGATCCTCTGTTCCATCCCCTGTTCGATAATGTTTGTATGTCCCACTCCACCTCGCTACACCCATGCCTCGTCCCCTTGCCCTTCCTCATACTTCTCCACAGTCCTTTCCTCCTCTTCCTCCTACTTCTTCTCACTCTCGCCCCCTTCCTCCTCCTCCTTCTCCTCTCCTCCTCTTATCAAAACTAAAAAGAACAATAGATACAACGACGTTACAATGTTCAGTTGTACTTCACATTAGGCGGTACTTCAGTTCGATTTTTTGCCAGATACCTAGAATTTCTTTCACAAGCGTGTTCCATGTCACTACGTTTTAAAATTTTAGCCAAAATACCAGGTTATACGTGACCTTATGACCTGTAGAATTTCTCGTAGCCGCGAGAAGGGAACGCCACACTTATACACAAGCTTTGCCCCTCCCCCTCCCTCTCTCTTTCTCTCTCTCCTCTCTCTCTCTCTCTTCTCATCTCTCTCTCATCGCTCTCTTCTCTCTCTCTCGTCTCTCGCTCTCTCGTCTCGCTTACTTTTTCCTCGGTTTGGTTCGTCTCTCTCATCCGTCTCTCTCTCTCTCTCTCCCTCCCTCTCTCTCTCCCTCTCTCTCTCTCTCTCTCCTCTCATTCGCCGGTCTCTCTCTCTCTCCTATCATCTCATGCTCTCTTCTCTCTACATCATCCTCGTCTCGTGCCCTGGGCTCTTCATGAAGTCTCCCAGCTCTCTCTCGTCCCGTCTCTCTCTCCCCTTCCTTCTCCAATATCGTCTCTCTCTTCCTCTCTACGTCAGTCGCCTCCCTCTTCTCTCTCATCTTCTCTATCGTCATCTGTCTCCTCTCTTCTCCTCTCCCCAATCTCTCGTCTCTCTCAGCATCCTCTCTTCTCTCTCTCTCCCCTCCTCTCTCCCCCTCCCTCTCTCCCTGCTCGCTCACTCCCCTCTCGTCGTCTCCTCCTTCTCTCTCTCTCTCTTTGCTCCTCTCTCCCCCTGTGTCTCAGCCACGACCCGAACTTGCTTCGACCCCTGCTTCGAAGCGCTGCAAGCGAGCTAAGGTAGCTAGTCACTATACTTTCCCTTCCTCTTCCTCTTCTCCCCCAACTGCTGCTGCTGCTGTGCTCCTACTCCCCTCCCTCCTCTTCCCTCCTCTTCTCTCCCAGCTCCTCTCCTACTTTACCTCTTCTCCCCCCCCCCACCACCTCCTCTCCCTCTTTTAGTCAATAGAAATCTACTTTTCCACTGTGAGTAGAATTACATCTTCCAATCCAGGCTTGAAGGCGAGGCACGGCGCAGAAAAGGCGAAATATGCCAGTCATTCATCTGATTGGGGGGGGGGGGGGGGGGGGGGGGGGGGGGTGGGAGGGGGGGGGGGGGGGGGGGGGCGAAATGGTGCGGGGGATTTCGATAAATGATGGCTCTTTATAGTAAGGTGATTCCGCTGTGCTCTTGGTTACGTGTTTGTTGCTGCGGTTTTTTTTTGTGCTGTTTGTGATGGTTGATGTTGTAGATGTGTAGATGTTGTAGATGATCTAAGGGTAGGGTTTCCTTCGTCAATAGTCATACCTTCATGAAGCAAATGATACAATACAGCTCTGTCAAACATACATTTATACAGTCTGACAAGTAACACACACACACACACACACACAGCCCATCACACTAGACAAATCATACACACACACACACACACACACACACACACTACATACACACAAATGAATCAGGCACTATATATATAGCTAATATTATAAGATTATAATATAGATATATATTTATGATACATATATGTATATATATTTATATATATATGGTAATATATATATATATATTGTCTCTATATATAATGATATTATGTATATATAATATATTATATATAGATATATATCATTATCTCTATTATCTATATAATATATATATATATAAGTATATAGGTTCAAAAGCCAACCTCACATACATATGTCCCCTAAGCATACAAATTCTCCATTTGTTGGCAGCCTCCCTACCCAGACACCGGACCCCATGCACACACAAACACCATTACCATTAACCTACCCTACCCTACCCCCCTTTTCCCCTGCCTACACAACACTCACGAAAACTCGACTCCTACGCAAAACTCTTGCCAAAATCTTGCCATCCATCCTTTCTTTCCCATTACGGCGCCACGACCTTCGCTCCATTCATATCCACAACCCTTGGCCTCCCTTCCTGCACCCTTGTCCTCTCCCTCTTACATACAGCCCTGATCGTCCTCCTTCTTCCCCAACAGTCTCCCCCATCACTCTACTGCTCTACCCGCAACCCGCTCCTTCCTTAACCAATTCGCCTCCGTCTCCCACCCTCCCCCTCCTCGTCTCTCCTTTTCCCCATACAAACCCGTCCCCCCCTTACCATCTTCAGCACATTGTGTCGTCATCGGGGAGTCCAAACTTTGCCCTGACGTAATTAATCCACAGTGAATTCCGATTTTGCCTCAAAGATTATTCACTCACGGTTTCCAAAGTCGAAGGAGAGTTTCGCGATCCTATGATCTTAGAGTCTGATCCTGTTTCGATCCTGTTGAGAGAATCTTCTGTTTTGCGGGGCCAGGGTTTGTGGTTCTTTTTTCTTATTTTTTTTAAGTTATAGTGGACGCTTATTTTCCCCCAAATATATGGGGAGATACAGAAATAGGTAAATATGGATGAATGACTAACTCATTGCTGAATTATGGTAGAAAATAAAATAAGAATTAAGGCTTGCCTTTGGATAAATGGAGAAAAAAAAGCACACACAAACCACAACACACAACACACACCCACACACACACACACACACCACACACACACAATGGCTACACACACCCACTAAGGGGCACACACACACACACACACACACACACACATCCCTTTTTGTGTTTATCTATTTGTTAATCTATCACAAACGCGGTGGGGGGGGGACGCTCGCAGCCATCACCCCTCCTCGCAACGAACTTTCGAAGACAAACACGGAACGCGCCTGGCTGCCGGGAGATTAAAAAAGTACATTAAGATTCCACAGCCAACGCTAATTCAGAGTCTGGCTGTTGTTCCTGTAAAGAAAATGTTATAATAAATCAGGATAGGAATAGATGGATGGGTAAAGAAGGAAATTTTGTGGCCTTTAAGGTCGTCTATGGAGCGAATTCTCTGTTATTTTGAGGATAGTCCTGTTGTGTCGTTTGACTGTCATTATTAATAGTATTCATGTTCAGAAGCGAGAGTAGTATTTAGCGTCGATTTGACTTGTTTTTGCATTAATCTTTTGTCATTATCATTTATTATGAATGATGGTTATGAGTATAATTGTAGCCTTATTGCCCTTTTTATATGTTTTTCACTTATTATTTATAATAACGGTTATTGAATATTTTTAGTCGTCTTTATTACTATTTTTGTATAATCTGTTGTACATTTCATTAGAATACGGGATGGTTATGATTATAAATTAGTCGACTTGTTTACTATTTTTAATAGAATTTGTTGATTTCGTACAACTGGCATATTAAAACATTTTAGTCTTCTTCAATTTATAACTTTGTTGTGTACTGAATAGGAGCATTCGTTGGAGTTACACAGCAAATAGGATCATACCTGAAGTTTTCCTCATATTTTCAGTAGCCATCCACTTGAAAAAAATACACGGAAATGAATTCCTAATGTTCGAAAAAAAGGAAAAAAACTTCAAGCAAAAATATCAAAGTAATAATGACAAAACACAAAACATCACAACGAAAGTTTCCTTTCCCAGTGAGATATATCAAGGCTATCTGTCTGTCTCTAGCTACCTATTTATCAAGACTTTCCTCTACTTGATGATCCATAGCTGGGATATAAAGATTAACCTCTCATTATAATCTCTAAAGTTATAACCATTATTCAAAGACTTTTATGAAACTTGTTTAAATTAGAAATTACTTTTTAAAAACTTACATTTTCCATTTCTTTCTTCCTCTTTTTTGTGTGAGGAAATCATTTAATTTGTTATTGTTCTATCGCTTATTGATAATTTAGCGACATTATACCTCTTCATCATTCAATTCCGTGATTCTCCATGCACTATGAAATATACATACATATATAATTTCCTTTAATCAATTATTTATTCAAGAATTTATTTATCTGAGGTTTATTTTTTCGAGTCGGTTAATTACTTACACGCTTGGTTTTCTTTTATACTTGCCCATCTCTCTGTTCAGTTTATTCTATTGTGTAAATCATTTCTCTTTAAAAAACTTTTTCCATCTTTTTATCTTATCTTTATGCAATATTCTTGATTTCTAACCCTTGAATTATTTTTTTTGGCTATCATGATTCCTTTTAGTAAACTGCTGTTTGTTTTCCCACTCTATATTTCAATTCTTTCTTCAAATGGATAATTCTATATCGTCCTATTTTTTCTTTGTTACTTTTCACTCTAAGGCTTTCAGTATATCATCAACGATGTATCCAAAGGAATTATCCAATATAGCTACAGATTTTCGATTCCTTATTACTTTCTATTCTAAACCCTCCTCGGCCATTCGCATCGTCCGGGGAATCCCCTTTCAATGCCCGCCCTGCTTATCAAAGCTTGATGACCTTTCACCTTTGACCTAGTGCCGCCTTCCGGGAAAGGGGACGGAAGGGTCGCGGATTGCTTTTGTGGCACTGTGCGTGTTTGTGTGTGTGCGTGTATGTGTGTCTATATGTGCTTGTGTGTGTTGTGTGTGTGTGTGTGTATGGTGTGTGTTTGGTGTGTGTGTGTGTGTGTGTGTGGTGTGTGTGTGTGTGTGGTTGTGTGTGTATGTGTTGTGTGAGTGTTGTGTGTGTGTGTGTGTGTGTATGTGGTGTGTGTGTGTGTGGGTGTGTGTGTGTGTGTGTATCGTGCGTGTGTGTGTGTGCGCACGCGCGCGCGTGTGTGTGTTTGTAATGTGTGTGTGTGTGTGTGTGTGAGAGAGAGAGAGAGAGAGAGAGAATCAGAGAAAGAGACTGAAGAAAAGAGAGATACAGAAAACGAGAGAGAGAGAAAGAGAGAGAGAGAGAGAGAGAGAGAGAGAGAGAGAGAGAGAGAGATAGAGAGAGAATCAGAGAAAGAGCGCGAGATGCGCATCTCTTCAAAGCATCCTACAATTATCTTCAGGAGAGCCATTGACTCCATCTTATCCCTGATTCCTCGTGATCTGCCGGGAGAAGGGGAGAGCTCAATAGGACGAGGGGAAAAAAGTCTGGGGACGTGTTGACGGCTGCAACACACAATGGCGTCTTTTGTGCACCGACGCTTAGCCTTGTTGTGGTTGCCATGGAAACGCGCCAATGCCCTCCAGGTAAGATTGTTGTAAATAACAGGTGATGTTGACGGGAGTTCCGTTTTCTTTGTCATTTGCTACGTGCAGGGAATGGGGAGACTTTTCTATTTCATATATATATATAATTTTTTTTTCTTTCTTTCTTTTTCTTAAGTGTTTTGTTTTCGTCTTTGATGCTGAAATCATTATCATTATTTAGATTGTTTTATTTGTTGTTTCCTTGTTAATAGCTGTTAACAAATTGATAATATTATCTCTTGTCATTGCTTTTTGTAATTTGATTATCATTATGAATGACGTTTTAGCTGACTTTGTTTTTGTTACGATTCTATTGATATTATTAGTAACTTCATCATATCTATCACTATCCTTATTAACATAGTATTATATTTTGTATTATTATTAATCATTGTTATTATCATTATTATTATTATTATTATTATTATTACTATTATTGTTGTTGTTATTATTATAATCATTATTAATGTTCTTCTTCTTACTCTTATTATTATTATTATTATTATTATCATTATTATTATTATTATTATTATTATATCATCATTATTATCACTATTGTTATCGTTATTATTACTATTATTATTGTTATTACTATCATTATCATTAGTACTATTATCATTATTATTATCATTATTATTTTCCGTGACGTGTGATAAGGGAGAAACACAAACAACCCGTCCAAATAAGGTAAATCCAGTTGAACGGTTCGCGAATAAATCATAAACTATATAATTCACAAACATAAGCAGATTTATACAAGATAAAAATACACAAGAGTACACAATATATATACCACACACACTATAGCGAGAGAACAGAGGATAAAAAATTTGTCAACACAGTTGCAACACTTCAGCTATTTTTGCAAAAGGTAAGTCACGAAAACAATCTGTTTATATCTGGAAATGTCATCAAAGTTGCCAACTAGGGTGTGGCAGGGGGCCGATTCTTCCTCGTGCAGTCAGGTCAGGTTTGGTCCCTATGAGTAGTAGGCTCCTTCATCCTCGAGAAAACAATGGACCACGTCTAGTTCGATACTGAACATCGCTTTCTGTGGCTGACCAGTCCGATGTGGGCGTGAAAGTCCTTTCCACAGCGAGGGGCAGGTAAAGCGATGCAGGTTGGACCTGTTTGACTGCGTCTTTTTGTTTTCCTTCTGTCCGTTTCTGGGGGTTCTCGGACTGTTGTCTGCTAATGTTCTAACTGAGGAGGTCCCTTCCTTCACACAAGTCTGCTTCTAGGAGTCCCGGTCAGCAGCGGACAGCTTTTCCCAGGTGTGCAAACTGATGTCAAGGGCTTTCAGGTTGCGTTTGCACAAGTCTTTATAGCGTAGGTGAGGTCTTCTTGTTGGGTGCTTTCCTGCTGTGAGTTCGCTATATAGAAGGTCTTTTGGTATGCGCCCATCGTTCATGCGCACAGCGTGTCCAGGCCATCGCATGCGTCTCTACTTGAGGGTGGTGTACTTGCTGGGGACACCGGCTTTCTTTTCTCCAGGAACATTTTTGTTTAGGAGTCGATGATCGACCAAGCATGACAGTGACAGGTGGCATCTTGTCCTGCCAGGTGATGCCCAGAATGCGACGTAGGCAGGCCATGTGGAAGCTGTTCAATCGTCGTTCTTGGTGGGAACGAAGGATCCAGGATTTGCTTCCATAGAGGAGGGCGCTCATCACACAGGCTCTGTAAACCTGGATCTCGGTGTGTTCAGTCGGCTTGTTGTTTGACCACACTCTCTTGGTGAGGCCCGACATGGTGGTGGTTGCTTTGCCGATGCGCCAGTTGATGTCCGGGTCCAATGACAGGCTGTCAGAGATGGTTGAGCCCAAGTATATGATGTAATGGAGGACCGGAGAGTGCTATGGAAGGGCGCGATTAACGTTTTCCTAACTGTAGCAGCAAATTTGATGTTTGGTGGGGTGTCCACGGCCCTGCCCATCACTTGAGATTTCTTTAGACCGATGGTGAGCCTAAAGTCCTTGCAGGCAATACTAAATCTGGTGATGAAGTGCTGAAGGTCTTCTGCTGAGTGTGTTGTGACTCCAGTGTCATCAGCAAAGAAGTCACGCAAACATTTTAGCTTCACTTTAGTCATTCCTTTTTAGCTTCCCATCTGATCTGGTGAGGAAGTAGATGACTTCAATGGAGGATCCAAAGGCTTGCTTCAGGAGAATGTCAAAAAAGATGCCGAAAAGTGGAGGGGGGACGGAGTACAAAGCCCTGCTTTACCCCTTTCCGGATGTCAAAGGGGGGAGAAGTTGCTCCATCAAAGACCACAGTGCCCTTCATGTCATCATGGAATGACGTGTTGAGGGTAGTTGGGCACCCAATCTTGGCCAGGATTTTAAACAGGCCGTCGCGGCTGACGAAGTCGAAGGCTTTGGCCAGGTCTATGAGCAGTTGATGTTGCTCCCAACCCTTTTCTTGAAGCTGTCTGAGAGAGAATACCATGTCAATGGTGGATCTGTCGCACTGCGACTCTGGGTAGACTCTCGGCGAGCAACTGAAATCTCTTCGGCACCACTCTGGCAAACAGCTTGCCAATGATGCTCAGGAGGGATATATCGCGGTAGTTGTTATAATCGCTCTTTTTGTACTTGTTCTTGTGTGGTGGGGGGGGGGGAAGTACCATGCTTGAATCACGCATGTCTTGCGGACGATTCTCCTCTATCACTGCAGAGGTTCAAGATCTTGTGCAGCTCAGCTCTTAGTGTTTCGCTGGCGCAACATTTCAGGACCTCAGCAGGGATGCCGTCCTTTCCAAGTGCTTTGCCACAAACGAGTGCCACTAATACCTCTATCAGTTCTTCCATCTGTGACTCTCTGTCCAGCTCTTCCATCAAAGGCAAGCTTTCCACTGCATTCAGAGCATCCACGGTGACTGTGTTCTCTCGGGCGTAGAGCTCAGAGTAATGGTTCACCCAGCAGTCCATCTATTTCTCTTGAACATGGATTATTTCTCCTGCAATTTTCTTATTTGCTGGGCCCAGGGCTTGTTTGATGCAGCTGTACATTCCCTTGATGTTTCTGGTGTCTCTGTGGCGCTCTGTACCTGTGAGCACAGTTGGAGCCAGTAGTCAATGGTTCAGCGTAGAGCAGCTTGTTGAACTCTGCTGAATGCTGTATGCAGGGCTTGTAGGTTTTCCCTGCCAGGGTTGGTTTTGTAAGCCTGTAGAATGTGCCTCTTCTCTTCGATGGCTGGTATCATATCTTCACAATGATGTGTTCCCATCGTTCACTGGCTGTATCGGTGGGTTGACCTGTGAGAGCGTTCTCTAGGGCATATGCAAACTCTTCTACCCAATCTGGGTCGCGTGTCTTGATGGTGTCGATGCGTGGACGGCCTTCTTTTTTGTGTGATGCAGTCTCTTGGTGCTCAGCTTCACCTTGCTGCAGACCAGGCTGTGATCGGTGTCACAGATGGCATTGTGGTATGAACAGGTGAGCTTTACACCGGTTAGGTTTTTTCTCCTTGTGAACACCAGGTCGATTTGGTGCCAGAGTTTGGAGCGTGGATGTCTCCAGGAGAGCTTGTGCTGGGGCTTGTTGTTGAAAAGGGTGTTGGTGACACAAAGGTTGTGGTGACAGCAGAGCTCCAGTAAACGTTGCCCGTTCTCATTCATTTTCCCATCTCTATGAAAGAGATTTAGTTATTAGTATGACTGTAGAAAGCTTTTTGTTAACAACTCGTAAGTCCATGAGAAGTATTAATATATATATTTTCACATCGCTCTACCACGTTACCCAAGTCGTCCTCAACTAGCAAAGGAAGTAAGTAGAGTAAAGAAACGATACTTAACAGAAAATGGGAATCAGCGATCAGTGGGCTCTGTGTAAATCGGGACGAAAAGACGGCATCACCAAAGCAATAGTTCGATTGACAATCAAGTGCTATTCTGATACATAACCCTGAGGGCTTCGAAGTGAATGCGCGTGGTTTGCTGGGTGACACTCATTTTCTGAAT
>NC_051427.1:1874863-1879863 GCF_015228065.2 Penaeus monodon
GCCCCCATTCCCCCTAAGGGGTGGGTCCCGGACCCTGGGAGGGGGGCACGTTTTACCCCTTGAGCAAGGGTCCCTTTCCTCTGGGGGATAAAGCTCGTGCTAGGTGCCCCGGGAAGCACCAGGACCCCCGGGGCCCCCTCAAACCCCCGGGGGGAGGGGGAGAAAATTAAATGCAATGGGAAGGGGGTTTGTGAGGGGGGGGGGTCGGGGGGAGGAGAAAAAAATTAAACCCCAGGGAGCGGGGGAGAGGGAGAGGAAAGGAGAGAAGGGGGGAAAAAAAAGAGGGAGGAGAGGGGGAGAGGAGAAAGGAGAGAGAGAAGGAGAGGGGAAGGAGAGAGAGAGGGGGAAAGAGGAGAGAAAAACATCCTTTTTAAAGCTACCCTACGAAGCTGTAAATTCCAGTCCCTTGAACTGCGGTCTATATGGAAAAAGCCCCAGTTTGCATTTGGAAAATTGTGGGAGTGCATGTTCATAAAACTGTTTTAGTCTTAAGAACAAGGACTCCAACCCCTTCCTTGGGGTTGCAAAAAGTGTTTCCCCAGCATTTGTCGGGATAAGCAGGAGCTTTTTCCCTAAAGCGGACTGAGGACTTATGACTTCGAAGAGTACTGGGTGGTTACTCATTCTACAAAACGAAACAAGCAAATCCTTCACTGAAAGCGTTTTTGCCTTACCCACGATTCACTTCAACTCCAATACAGGGGACTTTACAGTAAAAAATTTTTGTACCAGATAGTTTGTATAAACCCGATTAAATCTGTTTAACTGATGATAGTTTACACAGAATCTTTCTGCCAAGAGTCTGGACGACAAACCATGGGAAATGTAAAGGCTTCTATCACCTCATCTACCAGCATCCTACACATTCTCTTGCATGTGCAGCCTACATTGTCGAGACATAGTTGCGAGTCTGTGGGTGAACATTGTTTTGATATCATGAATCATCAAATACACAGAATAATAGCTTAGCAAGCTTTTCCCTCACCTGATAGATCTAGAGGCCTCATCAAGGCTCAAAACTGAACCATTGAAATCCTCAAGCTGCTATGCTGTATTTCACGAGGAGAGCCCTGCAAAACGGTGTTTTATCTCACTCATTTGCTTAAGTATCAAAGCTACCACCATCAATAAATTTAAAATTAAAACTATTAAAATCGTCAGTACATAAAAATTACTATTAAAATCATCACTATTAAAATAACATAAATTCTCCAAACGATTTTTGTTGTAAATCTGGTCAGTTAATTCTATATGTACAATGGGTGACACTTGTTACAAGATGACCTGGCCTGCTGCAGACTGGGATTGTTTATCAGTCCAAATGCAAATCTGTGCACCCTCTGTCCGATCACCGAAATACGAGTATGAGACCTGAGCGATCATCCGTTACTACAACCATAGCAAAACCATTCGCTGTCAAACGAGCATACTGCTTCGTTGCACCACAAATTAAGGACTTAAACTCTATTCCATCCTTGTCACGGACCCACAGAGGTGAATAGGTGAATGATATAGAAACTAAACATAAAATCAAAATGACGCAAACCAGTCCATTCCGAGTTATCTCATGGAAAGTTTACTTCCAGAAATATGTCACAACATAACATTTACTCTATCGTAAGCTGAAAGGATAAACAGCCAGAAGCAACAGAGATCTCGAAGCTCCTCTAAACGTACGGGACGAAAGACACAAACTAACCCAAGTTTTAACTTTTGTTTCATGTTACTCTTTACTTGTCAATGAAACACTGCAACTTTGCCCAATTAAAAATTTATGATAGAAAGATCTACCACATTTCTAATTCTAAAAATAATGGGTGCAATGAAGGTGTTGCTTTTGCCCCGCTAGAACTTAGATTATCAACTCATTTGTCTTGCATCGCATAACGTTCACCCCACATTTGGAAGCGGAGAACTGTTGCGTCCCGCGGCTGTTGATAATGGATAGTTTCACACCAAGTTGCCCTTCCTATTCAGGTGTAATATCTGAGCAACACGTTTATTCCTTGAGGTGTATTTGCCTTCCCCTACAGTCTCTTGTATGTGCTTGTGGGAATTATAGGTATGAGCAAAAACACAGGGTGTCTTCTTAACGCATGGAGGCAAAAACGATTGTTTGGTTACTAGTAAGTTTTTACCATTCACATGTGTCTCACTCACACTCTCAATAGTCAGGTCTGGTTCAAAACACTCCATGTAGAATAATTATTAATGCTCAATTAAATTAAGATAAATTGAGTTTCAATTCTATTAACTGCAAAATAATAATTTGAGTTACTAAAATGGCATCAAAACAATAATTCCAAAAACAATTAATTATTAAAATAATTGAGCAGCAAAAATATTGCGTAATTTCTTTCAATAAAATAACTCATTTCAGTTTTCAAATAATACAAAAGTCAGTCCATAATGTATCTGTAGATAAGATCATGATATGTAAACCACATCATATTTTCCAATTGAGTAAGGACACACTTTTTGGTATTATTGCCTCTGATATGACTGGTTTTTTTAATCATATAGGCTACTGCCGTACCCTCACGAAATTCATCTTGTCCCAAGGTCTGTCAATCAGCATGCTTGTATCAATTACAATCATCATTATACAATTGACGTGCTTCACCATTTTGAACACTTGCCATCCTAAGTCAAAAATTCCCAGACATTAGCCGTTAAAATTTCTATCAATAAGTCCACACTGCTGTTATAACCAGTCAACATCACTCGATTTAAAAACCTACCAGACCCAACAACTTCCCACCAAAGTTTTATCAATATCAGTACACTCAATATAAAATAATCTCAAACACACACTTACACCCTCATCTGATCTGAAAGTTCCTATGTTGAGGAGGGACAACTCAGTACATCGGCTTCATTCCACCAACTACAATCCTTCGCCACCACGTGTCCACCAAGCAGAACAGCTTTTCATTGATGCACAAAAAACTTTCTAAACTACCACTATATAGCCATGGTTACTTTTTCATCAGAACTTAAATTCTATAACTCTTCCATTACATCTCTACCACTACACAAAAATATGTACTTACAACACCACACATTGCACCAGCTTCACACACATATCAATGTATGTTTCGCTTATATTCAATATAACACATTCACATACATGTTTCTAGAGTAATACACACACATACAATCAACTATTAGTCCAAAACCAACTGCAGGCATGTACACACTAGCACCACAGAACATCTCCTTGAGCTTGCATCAATCACACACGACTAACAGAGGCTCGTTCCCTACATTCCACACACAACCCTCAGCCCACAACTTCTCCTTGAAGCACCCTCCTGACCCAAGCAATCCCACAAGACCCGTTCACTCGCAGCTCACATCTGGTACTCACGCACTTTCCGAACAGAAGAGCCTAACACTACACCATGCCCTAAATAACCATTACCGCCCCACCCCTACACAGTACCACACAAAGACCAATAGAACTAAGCACCCACCCAACGCGCTCTCATCCGCGCACTGGCCGAAGATCTGTAATGCACCCTTACAGTGATCCCTCCTAACACGAAATTCCCACACCCACAAGAAAAGACACAACGTTTACTGAATATTTACACCCTCGCGACTCTCGACACTTCAAAGACAAACCACCCACCAAAATTAATCGCGAACATGGGTGAATTACACTAAGTAGCCTGTCAGCCGTACCGCGGAACAAGAACTACGCTCTGCGCCTTAAGAAGGGCGCATTCGTCCTTTTTTACTGCCTCAAGAAGATTCAACCTCTTGGTTCCTGTTAAGAAGTTGTGATGCTGGACTCTCGGCCTTGAAAGAGGAGCCGAATCTTTACATATAGGCCTATTACGATTGCTCGCTCAGCACTGCTTGACAATTTTGGGTTAAAACTCCTCATACATAGTTAAAAAATAAAACCTGGTCTTTACCCCACGTTTTGGCAAATTCACGATTCCTGCCTAACGCATTTTCATTTATATAGGCGAACTTGCCCTAGACGTACCGACAGTCTGTACCTCATATACGACTTGACCTATTAATATTTTTAAATTAACTTTACACACAGGGAATTTAAGACATGTAAACACTAAAAGAGGCAAACACTTAAACCCAAGGTGGATGTTCGTTGATACTCTAAGTTACTGGCTCTGCTTCGTTCTACAAAACATATTCAATGATAGTCGGCACACAGATTTACATGTACATCTAATTACTATGCAAACACTAAAACGCATGTTCCCACCGCTCACACGGTGCCAATCAATAATAGGTGGGTGCAGGTTGTAGCAACCTGCAATCCGACTTACATCTAGCAACGTTTGTGTAGCTCGATGCCACCAACCATTAATTTCACCGTATCTGAACAGTCTTGGGATGTATTTCGAGAATGACGAAGGTTTGAGGAATTAGAGGGGATAGTTGGGCAGGTGCTTTGTTGTGTGGGGAGTGTTGCTATATGCTGTATAAACGACTATATGTATGTTTCTAGCCAGGGTAGGGTGTGTGAGGAATTTATTCCCCCAGACGGCAAAGGTAGACGATTCAGTATAACAGGAATACTCGTATAGCGTACATAAACTAATTGAAACGGATTTTAATATCTATGCAAACAATAATGAGAAAATAATAGGTATTAAACAAACGCAAGAATATAACTCGCAATCAAAAAAAACAAAACCATAAAAGAGAACAACAAGTAAAATACACGAAAAGAAAAATAATGTAATAACAACACGACCTTGAAAACAAAATGCTTAAAATAAAATTAACAATAGCTAACTTGCTCTCATCATAAAAAGTTTCAAACTTTCTCCTAAGATCTCAAAAAACTGAATCACCTTTTTGTCCAGAGGGCCTTTTCCGGGGTTCTCTAGACCAGGAACCTCTCTTAACCAGGAAGACAGCAGTACCTCCAGGTTGCTTCTCACCCTCTCCTTGTTACGGGAACGTATGTGATTGAGGGGGTCCTCTTTTGATAAGACCCTTCTAAAACGGTAGGCCTATAT
>NC_051427.1:1887363-1898828 GCF_015228065.2 Penaeus monodon
ATTTAAGTGTCTGATATATTTGCAAGATTTATTGATTTTTATTCTTATTGAATTGTGAATTAATTTATTATAGGTGATTTAGGCCGTTAGTGTTCTATTTGATATTTGGACTGTTCTATTATCATCATGGTCTTTTCAGGCTTTTCATTGAATAATTTTAGGTGAATATGTATCAATACATTCAGTAAATATATCTGTAATTATTATTAGTTACAGATAATTTACGATTATTGATAATATTAACCTAAAATTACAATGAAAAATCCTGAAAAGGAACAATGATTTCTTGATAATAGAACAGGTCAAAATCAGAATAACAATAAAGCCTAAATCACCTATAAATAATTCAACAATTCAAATAAGAATAAAATCAATAATCTTGAAAATACAACATCGTATAACACAATGTTTTGCAGTAATACCAGCACTCTCATTTCCTGGTCTGTCCATACGTTTACCTCCGAGGAAACGACACTTCTGGGCCCAAATGCACAGGGATTTCGGGGGAGGGGTGGGAAGACCTTGCCAGGGCTTTGACCTGCCATAGCCACAGGGTATTTTGTGTCTTCCTGACGCTACGTTATGGAATTTTCGAGGTTTTATCACGTCTTTGTTGACGTTAGTTGTGAGGAGGACAATCTTGGGTTTTACATTTTTATATTTTTTTTTATTATTTCTATGACTTATTTCATTGCTTAATTTATTATTATTATTTTTTTTTAATTATTATTCGAATACGAAATACTGCTTTTTGTTGGATTGAACGTCGGCTTTTTTGTCAAATAAGTATTTTTATAACCATTGCTATTTGTTAATCACACATATTTTCTCAACATGCGAGTCGCAAAAAAGACAAGTGTTCAAGGGCAACAGATAGGGAAAAGATAAAAATGAAATAAAAGAAAACACCAGACAATAAAAAGAAGAGAAGAAAAAGAAAAAAACGAATCAAGAAATGGAGGAAGAAAGGAAAACCGTTTCATTTGACACAAAGAAAGAAACAAACCAAAACACAAAAGTCACGAGTTCGAGACCAGCTTTGCGAAACAACAGAGGGTTATAAAAAGAACGATGAAAAAGGAAGAAAGAAATAAAGGAAAGTAAGACATATATATACATCCATATATGAATATATATATATATAGTTTATAGAGTATAGATATAATATATATAGATATAATATTATGGTATAAATATATGTATATACATAATCATATTATATACGTATATATATGTTGTATATGTATATATATATATATAGTATATATATAATATATATATTAATATATATTATATATATATATATCACCACACACACACACATAAACACGCACACAAACACACACACACACACACATAACAACAACACCACACACACACACACACACAACACACAACACACACACACACACACACAAACCACCACACACACAAACAACACATACACACACACGCACATATAATATTATATATATATTATATATATATATAGTATATTATATATATATATATATGTGTGTGTTGTTTGTGTGTTTGTGTGTTGTGTTGTGTGTGTGTGCTACATTATAATATATATACTATATACTAATCATATATATATATATATATAATATATATATATTGATATATATATACAGTTTTTTTTTCTTGCTTCTTTTTTAAGGTTGGTCGTCTGAGGCCGCCGTGGTCACAACAGCATGGATACTTAGTGTAGTTTTTAGGTTGTGATGCTCTTGGAGTGAGTACGTTGGTAGGGTCCACAGGTTCCTTTCCACGGAGAGGGCCGGTGTTACCTTTTAGGTAACTCATTATATCTATTTTATAAGGCTTGGGGCCCAGCACTGACTTGGTGCTGGCTTAGGGCCACCCAGTGGCTAGTTAGGCAAATCGAGGTTGGAAGTTCTGCCTAAGGGAACAACGGCCGGCCCGGTGACTACGAACAGTTCTCGAACTCAGATTGCGTCGTGACAGTTGCAGTCTGATGCTATACCACTCGGCTACCGCGCCCTATATATATATTTATATATGTATATAGATAGTGATATAGAGATATGAATATATATATATATATATATATATATATACTATACCGTGTTACGCTGATACAATGTGAACAACACTAATGTCAACTGAAACGCAGGGAAACGAAATGCTTTCAGTCACACCGCAGAATACGAAGCTATGGCTATACTATTGTTTATTACCACGAAAAGGGTGATAAGTATCAGTCAAAACGTAGAAAAAACGCGTGCATAGATAGGGATAAACGGTATATAAAAAAAATGTCATGCAGTAATATTAGAAACAGGGAAAATTTTATTCATACACTATTGCTCAAAGAAATAACTGCCAAAAGTAAAGGAAAACTAATTAAATAAAAAGTTAAAGAAAGGAGTTAGAATGGTGTGTGCATGTGTGTGTTATGGTGTGTGTGTGGTGTGTGTGTGTGTGTGCTCTGTGTGTGTGGTTGTGTGTGTGTGTGCTGTTGTGTGTATTCTGTGTGTGTGTTGTGTGTGTGTTGTTCTGTGTGTGTGTGTGTATGTGGCGCGAGTGTGTGTGATGTGCGTATGCGTGTGTGGCATTGACCCTCTTACGGTAACTATTTTACGTCATAACTTTCTAATTAAACTGACATGTAATTACGAAATAAAATTAATATGATACCGAAAATTAAACGTTATTGAGTCCCCGTACAAATTGATATATCATAAAGGATATTTATGTTTTCTATTTTATAATAAACTTTTTAATGCTCGCAAAATAAAATTACTCTTTTTATACTAAATTATCTCATATCGATGCCCCCCTCCTCTCTCCTTCTCTATCTATTTCACTCTTATATATCTATCTATCTAGCTGTTATCAAATTCTCTCTCTCTCTCTTACTCTATATCTATCTCTCTCTTCTGTATCTATCTTCTTGTCTGTTACTTATCTCTATTTATCACTCCTCTCTCTGCTCTCTATCTCTCTCTGCTCTAAATCTCTCTATCTCTCTGTCTCTCTGCTCTCTATCTCTCTCTCTCTCACTCTCTCTCTCTCTCCCTCCCTGTACTCTTCTCTCTGTTCTGTCTGTCTGTCTTGTCGTCTGTCTCTCTCTCTCTCTCTCTCTCTCTATCTCTCTCTCTCTCTCTCTCTCTCTCTCTCTCTTCTCTCGCTCCTCTTCTAGTATGTCGGTAAGCTTTTTAGGGGACCCATAGACCTCGTGGCTGTTTCCAAAGTGGCTCTAAGGTCCATTTTAGGAATCAATCACACCAGCGAGGACTTAGATGCGATTATATCTGACCTCGCTGACACCTTCATCCCGCTCCAGAAGTCATCCTGTCAAGGTCTCCACAAGCCCCCGGCCCCCAGGCTGGCTGGCCGACACGCACGACACAGCGCTCAGCTCTTACCCTAAAACAACGTGCCGGTGTCGGTCTCTTATACAGTGCTGTACTCATTACCTAATAAAGAGCCATGTAACCCACTATCACTGCTCAACAGTTTAAGGCCATCTATAGCCTCTTTATCACACACTCTCAATCCTTTCTCTCATTCCTTCCCTCTCTCTCCTCTCTCTCTCTATCTCTCCTCTCTCTATATATCTCTTCTCTCTCTCTTCTCTCTCTCTCTCTATATAGATATAATAATATATATAATATATATATATATATATATTATACAGTATATATATATAATATATATATAATAATATATATAGAGGAGAGAGAGAGATAGATAGATAGATATAAATGATATATCATATATATTATATATAATATAATATATATATATAGTAATATATATATATATAATATATATATATGTTACACACAGACACACATCACACACACACACACCACCACACACACACACAAAACACACACACACACACATATATATTATATATAGATATATATATATATATATATATATATATAGAAAGATACTATATAGATATATATATATATAAACTATATCATATATATATTCTATATATACTATGTGGTGTGTGTGTGTTGGGTGTGTGTGTGTGTTTGTGTGTGTGTGTGTGTGTGTATGTGTGTGTGTGGGGGTCGTGTGTTTGTGTGTGTGTGTGTGTGTGTGTGAGTGTTGTGTGTGGGGTGGTATGTGTGATGTTTGGTGGGCCGTGTATGTGTGTGTGTGTGTGTGTGTGTGTGTGCCTGTGCTTTCTTACTCTCCTTTCCCCTACCCATCCCTTTCGCTCTGTCTTTCCATCTCCATTACTATTAATATTGTTATTATATCATTATGTTTATTGTTATTATCATTATTATGTGTTGTGTTGTTGCTGTTTAGTTGTATCTGTTGTTGTTATATCGTCATTATTATTAGTGTCATATATTATTACTATGAATATTATTATTGTTAGTATCATACTGTTGTTGTTGCTACATAACCATAACCATCATCACCATCACCTAGTGCACCATCACCATCACCATACCATCCACCATACCTCATTCATACATCACCATCACCATCACCATCACATCATCATCATCATCATCATCATCATCATCAGCAATCATCATCATCATCGTCATCATTATGTTATATTATTATTAATCATTATTATTATTATATTATTATTATATATAATTATTATACGTTATTATGATTATTATTATTATTATTAATTATTATTATTATATTATTATTATATTATTATCGCTATAAAACATTTATCCTTATTCATCATCACTTTTTACGGTTAGTATCATTGATGCCTATTATTCATCTGTATTATTGTTATCACTATAATTGTATATACATTTGTACTCATTTAAGATAATCATTACTTATTATGTTGTTGTTGCTGTTGTTGTTAGTTTTTTGGTTACATTATCATTTTATTATTTTTGTTTTATTATTATTATCACTATCACCACTATTATGTTGTTATTATCAATTGCAATTAGTTGTATCATTATATCATTACTATCATCTAGTAGTAATAGTACTATTATTATCCTCAATATTATTATCGCCAGTATGTTATAATGATGATGATGACGACGACGATGATGATGATGATGATGATGATGATGATGATGATGATGATGATGATGATGATGATGATGATGATGATGATGATGATGATGATGATGATGATGATGATCATCATCCATCCTTCATCATCATATCTCATCATCATTATCATACCAGTAGCAGCAGTATCACAATTACTATTGTCTATTAGTAGTAGTAGTAGTACCATTATCATTATTATAATCATTATCATTATTATCGTTACAACCATCCTTATCACTATTATTGTTGTTGGTTTTGCTGTTGTATTTTTAATGGTAGTGTACTGTTTGTCCAGTGTAGTAGGCTCAATATGTAGCAATAAAAATTTATTTGCCATCCTATAACGATTCCAATTCATTTTTATGATTCAATTATCCGTTGCCTCCATTCCATTATCAATGTCTTACCCCTCACAATTACCAAAACGTTTATAATTATTTATAAAATAATTATTCAACACAAAAATATCCTTATTTTTGTTATCATCCCCTTAGTAATTATCTTTGTTCATATGATTAAATTGTTGCGTTTTAATAGGTAATGTTAACGGTTTAACATGTTAACTCTAATACTATATCACATATTTGCTATCAGTATTCTTCATTCTTCATCATCTATCATTTATTAATGAACCGAGCAACCCAATCTAATGCTCACATGCTAGTGCTCTATCCTTTGAAAAAAGCAGAAGAAGGGAAAGGAATAAATGAAAGCATGATATCTGTAGTAAAATTAACAGACCAATGTCGCCCGATATGTGCGTATCACCTAAAAGTGTATATGAAACAGCGAGCCCGTTTTTCGACGACTTCAAAGCCTACGACATATAAATATATGTATATATATATGTACATGGATAAGTGCAAATTATGATTATAAGGGAATATGCCATATAATAATAATAGTTTTAAAGTGGGGACTTGGTTTTATTTTGTTGTGTAACAAGGCCCCAATGTAATAGGTATTATAAGTCTGATTTATCTATTTCAAGTGGAGTTACAGACTCGCTCGTCAGAGAGTGCTCCACCGCTTGCTTAACGGATGAGGCGTCCGACGCTCGGTTATTTATCATCACAACAGTCTTTTCCCAAGAGGCTATTACTTCGTGTTTAAGGACCTATAGTGGTTAAGTGACCCCCCCAAACCATCTAGCTATTTCAAGAGATGACTTTATGATCCCTTACGGCGTTAGTGAGTACGCGAAGTGAAAAGGAAAAAAAACAGGTACCCGGAGATTGAGTATGGACGAAGAAAATTACGTTTTTGGCCCCGCATATAGATTAGTGGTTTGGGGGCATGACCAACCTGTTGTTGACATCATTAAGGTAACCAGTGAGGTGCAGTGGACCAGTGTTGTGAAGTGCAGTGCAGACTGATAAATGAGGGATAGGACAGGAAAATGTAAACATAGAAGGGACAAGAGAGTATCTCGTAGAGGCATCGTAAAACTCGTCATTATATCTCTTCGTATGACAGCTCATGCGGCACGGCTATCCAGAGGCAGTTTGGAACATCCGTATTGTGAACAGGAACTACGGGCCGGATCCCCCACGACCCATGGCTTTGCATTGAGACAAACACGTTAGATTCGAAAAGCTCAGCCGAATGGGAATGGGATCCCTTGTGACCACGGCTCAGAAATGAGGAAAATGGAGACAATAGAAAACACAGACAAAAAATAGAAAAAAGGAGATTCAAAATGAAAAAAGTGGCTGCTTCCAATTTTTATTGCTTTATCTACTGATTGTTTTTGTGTTTTATTGTATAACATTTATATAGTTAATTAAGCACTAATATATAACT
The DNA here is from genome assembly GCF_015228065.2 of Penaeus monodon. NCBI lineage: Eukaryota > Metazoa > Arthropoda > Malacostraca > Decapoda > Penaeidae > Penaeus > Penaeus monodon. The sequence continues at coordinate 1,894,204 of NC_051427.1, forward strand.
ATATATAAATATATAAAATATATATTATATATATAATAAGTACATTCTAAATATATTTATATATCTAATATATATACATATATATATAATATATATATATTAATACCTACATATATATATAATATAATATATAATATAATATATATTTATTATATATATAACACATATATATAAATAAATATAATAACTACTATTATTATATATAATTATATTATATATATATACATATATTATACGACCCCCCTTAAGACGTCTAGCCACCGACACCCCCCTTATATATAATAATATATATATATATATATATAGATATTATAATAATATATATACTAGTATATATATAAATAAAACATATATGATATCATAAATATATCTATATACACATATATATATCTATATATGGTAATATATATATATATATATATATATATATATATATATTATATATATATATATTTAAATATATATACATATATATTACATACATATATTATAGTATATATATATAATATATATACTATATATCTATGTATATTAATATATATTCTGTATATATATAATCTATATATATATCTACATTATATATATTATTCTAATATATATATATATATATATATATATATATATATATATATAATATGAACTGAAATAGCACGAAGAAGGAATGAAAGCTGAACTTATCTTCTTTAGTCTTAATTCAACCAATTAAACATTGAAAAACGCAGTTAATATAATATATAATATATTATATATCTTATAATATATATATAATTATATATATATATATAATGTTTTCTAGTATTTTTATCTTTTGATAAATATTTGATATAGGCCTACCGTTTTAGAAGGGTCTTATCAAAAGAGGACCCCCTCAATCACATACGTTCCCGTAACAAGGAGAGGGTGAGAAGCAACCTGGAGGTACTGCTGTCTTCCTGGTTAAGAGAGGTTCCTGTCTAGAGAACCCCGGAAAAGGCCCCTCTGGACAAAAAGGTGATTCAGTTTTTGAGATCCTTAGGAGAAAGTTGAAACTTTTAATGAAGCAGCAAGTGAGCTATTTTAATTTATGTTTAAGCTTTTAAGGGGTCGGTTTTATTACATTATTTTTCTTCGGGTATTTACTTGCGTTCTAGATTATGTTTGTTTTTTTGATGCAAGTTATATTATTGCGTTTTAATACCTATTATTTTCTCATTTATTGTTATGCATAGAATAAAAGCCGTTCAATTAAGTTATGACGCTATACAGTATTCTGTGTAATACTGAATCGTATACCATTTGCGTCTTGAGGGAATCAAAATTCCTCACACACGCCTCCTGGCTAAAACATGCATATAGTCGTTATACAGCATAGTCACAACACTCCCACACACAACAGCACCTGCCCACTATCCCTCTCTTCCTCAAACTTCGTCCATTCTCGAAATACATCCAAAACGTTCAGATACGGTAAATTAAATGGGTGGTGGCAGCGAGCTACACCAAACTTTGCTAGATGTAATCGATTGCAGGGTTGCTACAACCTGCACCCAACATTATTTGATTGCACGAGCGGGTGGGAAAACATGCGTTGTAGTAGTTTGCATAAGTAATAGATACCATGTAAATTGCTACCTACATTGATTTTTGTATAAAACAAACAGCCAGTAACTTTAGAGTAGTCAACAAATCCACCTTGGGTTTAAGGGTTTGCTCTTTTTCGTGTTTACATGTCTTAATCCTGGTGTAAAGTTAAATTTAAAAATATGAATAGGTCAAGTCGTAATAATGAGGACAGGGGACTGTCGGTAGTCTAGGGCAAGTTCGCCTAGATAAATGAAAATGCGTTGGCAGGACTCGTGAATTGCAAAAAAACGTGGGGTTTAAAGACCAGGTTATTTTTTAACTAATGTATGAGAGTTAACCAAAAGTTTCAACAGGCGAGCGAGCAAATACGTAATATGGCCTAGATGTAAGATTAGGCTCCTCATTTCAAGGGAGAGATTCCAGCATCACAACTTCTTAAAGGAACACAGAGGGTTGAATCTGCTTGAGGCAGATTAAAAAAAGGACGAATGCGCCCATTCATTAGCGCAGAGCGTATTTCTTTCCGCGGTACTGCTGAGCTAATCGTTAATGCACCCATTCCGATTAATTTGTGGGTTTCTTTGAAATCGAAATCGATGTAAGTTCAGGTAACTTGTTTTTTGTGAATTTTCGTTAATCACTTACAGCACATTACAGACTCGCATCCGATGAAGGCTGTGATTTCTTTTGTTGTACTTTTAATGCGTAATGTATTAGGGCATGTGTAATTACTCTTGTTCAATCGGGAGTACCAGAGATGAGCCATACGTGTGTGTTCTGCAAGGACTTCAAGAAGTGCTAGTTTTGAAATACGGACGAGCTCTTTTAGTCGTTAATTGATGCAGCTCAAAGATTGTGAACATACAGCTGCATTGTTTGGACATAATAGTTAATTGTATGTGTGTATACTATAGAAACATTAGAATGTGTATATTGAATATAAGAAAACATACATTATATGAAAACTGTCAATGTGTGAAAATTACAATTTTGTGATGTAGAGATGTAATGGAAGAGTATTAGAATTTACGGTTCTGATGAAAAATAACTGCTTAAATTTTAGGAAAGTTTTGACAATGAAAATTTCTCTTGTCACGTGGACGATGATTTGGAATGACCGATGACATGAATGTCTCCTCAACATAGGAACTTTCAGACAGATAGGTAATTCTTTGAATGTATTTTATTATTGGAGTGTACTATTGATAAAACTTTGAAGTTTGGTGTAGTTTTAATCAGTGATTTATAGTATAACAGCATTGTACATATTGATGAAATAAAAGGCTAATGTCTGGGATTGACTTGATGTGTCATGTCAAATGTGGAGAGCACGCACATTTAAATGATGATTTTATTATACCGCCTGCTGATTGTCAGACTTGGGACCAGACTGAATTTGAGTGAGGATACGCAGTAGCCTCTATGATTAAAACCATCATTCAGAGGCAATATACCAAAATGTGTCTTACTCAATGGAAAATATGGATGTGGATTTACATATCAGATCTTATCTACAGATACATTATGACTGACGTTTTATATTTGAAAACTGAAATGATTATTTTTATTGAAGAATTCCCCAATTTTTGCTGCTCAATTATTTAATAATTTAATTGTTGTGGAATGTATTGTTTTTGATGCCATTAGTAACTCAAATATTATTTGCAGGTTAAATAGAATTGAAACTCAATATGTATCTAAATTTTAATGAGCATTAATAAATTATTCTACTCATGGAGTGTTTTGAACCATACCTGACTATTGAGAGTTGAGTGATACACATGTGAATGGTAATAACTTAACTAGTAACCAAACAATCGTTTTGCCGCCATGCGTTAAGAAGACACCCGTGTTTTGCTCATACCATAATTCCACAAGCACAATACAAGAGACTGTAGGGGAAGGCAAAATACACCTCAAGGAATAAACGGGTTGCTCAGATATTACACCTGAATAGGACAGGGCACTTGGTGTGAAACTATCCATTATCAACAGCCCGCGGGACGCAACAGTTCTCCGCTTCCCATGGGGTGAACTTATCGGGAAGAAATGATTGATAATCTAAGTTCAGCGCAAAAGCAACCTGTCAGTGCACCCATTTATGTTAGAATTAGAAATGGTAGATCTTTCATATCATAAATTTTTAATTGGGAAAGTTGCATGTGTTTCATTGACAAGAGTAAAGAGTACATGAAACAAAAGTTAAACTTGGGTTAGTTTTGTCTTTCGTCCCGTACGTTTAGAGGAGCTTCGAGATTCTCTGTATGCTTCACAATTTATCCTTTCAGCTTAACGATAGAGTAAATTGTTATGTTGACATATTGTCTGAAGTAAAATTTAGGAGATAACTCGGAATGGACTGTTGCGTCATTTTGATTTATGTTAGTTCTATATCATCACCTATTCACCTTTGTGGTTACGACCTGAATGGGTAGAGTTAATCCTTAATTTTGGTGTCAAACGAAGCAGGTATGCCTCGTTTGACACGATGGTTGCTATGGTAACGGATGATCGCTCAGGTTCTCATACTCGTAGTTCGGTGATCGGACAGAGGGTGCACAGATTTGGACTGTAAACAATCGCAGCAGGCCAGTCATCTTGTAACAAGTGTCACCCATTGTACATATAGAATTAACTGACCAGATTTACAACAAAAAAATCGTTTGGAGAATTTATGTTATTTTAATAGTGATGATTTTAATAGTAATTTTTATGTACTGACGATTTTAATAGTTTTAATTTTAAATTTATTGATGGTGGTAGCTTTGATACTTAAGCAAATGAGTGAGATAAAACACCGTTTTGCAGGCTCTCCTCGTGAAGAAAGCATACAGCTTGAGGATTCAATGTTCAGTTGAGCTTGATGAGCATCTCAGATTATCAGGTGAGAAAAGTAGATAAGATATTTCTGTGTTATTTGATGATTCATGATATCAAAAACAATGTCACCACAGACTCGCAACTATGTACTCGACAATGGAGGCTGCACATGCAAGAGGAATGTGATAGGATGCTGGTAGATGAGGTGATAGAAGCCTTTACATTTCCAGGTGGTATCTGGC
>NC_051427.1:1926428-1934825 GCF_015228065.2 Penaeus monodon
ATAAAAGAGAAACTGAATCAAAAAGTCTCCCCTCCACATCCGGTATTCCCCTTTATCTGGTAGGACGAAAAAGTCATCAGTCCTTCCCTTATAATTTCCACACTTCCCTTTCTTAGACTTTACTCTGGTCCGGTGTTCCTTTCGCAGTCCACTGCTTAGCAAAATCTGAATTGTTACCTTCGACAAATTAATAAATATTTCCTAACAACAACGACTAACAAGAAATGTTGGCGTCATCTTATTTTCCTCACACTTTCTGCGTGCGAGTTGAAAGCAACCACTTATCTGAAGAACGGTTATGAATATCTGCAAACTCTCTTCCTTGCACTGAATGTGAACTTTTAAACAAACCCACGATTAATAGATAACTACCATAGCTTACTCTATTAAATCTATCAATAAATTTTGCTAAATTTATATGCCTTGGAAGTAAAAATACGTAAATATTTCAGTGGGCTTTGACATTGCTACGTGGTCCAGACATCTTTACAATTATAACCTATGCACCTTTTAAATGTCGAATCCATATCAACTTCGACATTGTTCATGCATATATATATATATATATATCATTATATATATATATATAATATATATATATATATATATATATATATATATATATATATATATATATATATATTTATATATATATTATATATACATATATATATAAATATATATATATATATATATATATATATAATATATTATATAGATATAATATATATATATATATATATATATATATATATATATATGCACACACACACACACACACACACACACACACACACACACACACACACACACACACACACACACACACACACACATATATATATATGCATATATATATATATATATATATATATATATATATATATATATTATATATATATATATATATATATATATATTTATATATATATGTATATATGTAAGCAAATTAATACGTGTACAGCCTTCAGTTAAGTCAAAAAAAAAAATTGAGGTAAGGATGAAAGCGTTCTTATGAAAATAAAAACGCATTCACTGGAAGAATTTCAAGAAATGGTTTTTAGTTTCATATTGGTATTCAAGATTTTGTGAAGTCTAGACGTAGCTTTTATTAGTAAACTTCAAGCAGCAATATTTCGCAATATCAGATTTTGTATATATATATATATATATATATATATATATATATATATATATATATATATATATACATATATATATAAATACAGATAAATACATCAATATATATACATACATATATGCATGCATATGTGTGTGTATATATGTGTGTGTATGTATATATATGTATGTATATGTGTATATATATATTACACGTATATTTATTTTTATATACATGCACCACTTGCGGAAATAAGCAAAACTACTACAAATAGATTATCAGACCACGTTTTAACCCAGTTTGGAATAAAAAAATATATCCCTCCTAAATTTGCCAACTAAAGATTTAGTCTTCTGTTTCAATGTCCACTGCTTAGCAAATCGGAATTGTTACCTTCGACAAATAAAATATCCTCAACAAAGGCTAACAAGGAAGTTGGCTATCCTTATTTTCCTACACTTTTCTCTCTGCGTGCGAGTTGAAAGCAACCACTTTCTGAAGAACGGTTATGAATATCTGCAAACTCCTCCTTGCACTGAATGTGAACTTTTAAAAAACCCACGATTAATAGATAACTACCATAGCTTACTCATTAAATCTATCAATAAATTTTGCTAAATTTATATTCCTTGGAAGTAAATACGTAAATATTTCAGTGGGCTTTGACATTGTACGTGCAGTCCGACATCTTACAATTATAAAAACCTATGCACTTTTAATGTCGATCATATCAACTCGAACTGTCATGCATATATACATACATACATACTATTATATATATATATAATATATATATATATAATATATATATATAACACACACACACATACATTACGTATATATATATATATATAATATATATATATATATATATATATATAATAATATATATATGATGAAAGGGTAAGAGTGAAAGAGTGACAATGTCGGAATAAGGCAAAGACAGTTATCCTAGCTACGGAAGCGTAGTGATTACTAGGATGTGAATGAGATGCGAGTCGAATGAATGAAGCCCATGAGCAGGACGTATGAAAGGAAGTGTGCATTCGTATGAAATAAATGTTAAAGTGGTGATAATAAGAATCCTGGTGCAATAATTTAAAAATTTCCCCCGAAAATGAATGATTTAAAAGTGCCTAAAAAAAGTGATATTCATGGACCATAGAAAAAATAAACAATTAGAAACAGAAAATAAATGGAAAATGTGACCATAACTGATAATAAAAATTATGTGAACGAGAAAATAAATAAACCAAAACAAAAATAGACGAAACCAGATATGAAAATAAATTACTAGTGAATGTCCAGGGGAATCCCCCAGTGTGACGTCCCATTCACACTCGAACAGCTGCCCAGACGAGACCTACCCACCCGAGGGGGTAACAGCCGAAAGTGTATCTAAAACATCCTCGGTAAGGAAAGCAAGTTGTTATAAACGTTGAAAAAAGGATCTTGACAAAGAACATAAAATAAAGTAAAGAACGAGATAAAGTAGGGGTTTATAACACTTGACAGGGTTTCCGGTGTGGAGTGGAGAAGTGCCGTGCCACGTCACAAGTGCGCCCGTACGAGACCGCACGAGTGAGGCGTGAGGTGCGAGATGCAAGGCGCGAGGAGTGAGGCGAGAGGCGTGAGGCGAGATGCGTGAGGCGAGAGGCGTGAGGCGAGAGGCACGAGGCACGAGTGTGAGGAGAGAGGAACAGATGAAAAAAGTGAGGATAAAGCCACAACACTCAGACATTTTGTGTGATATGTGAAAAGAAAGACAATACTATAGCGGTTATGGTAGCGGTTATGGGTCACAAAGTGAAACAAAACATTTAATGTCTCTTGATTAATTATTTTGTTGATTTATGTTTTTCTTTTTTTTTTTCTTTTTGTATTTTATATTTGTGTTTTGTGTGTGTGAGGATTTAGGTAATAAATCTAGATGGTAATAGTGTTTCTTTTTAATACCAATTGTTAAACTGAGCAACAACGCAGAGGTGATCCACAAAGGGTTGTACTGGTGGAGGGCCCAGGCCAGAAATTAAGAAATTAATCAAGTTGCAACCTTTACATATACTATATAAAAAAAAAAAAAAAAAAAAAAAAAAAAAAAAAAAAAAAAAAAAAAAAAAATATATATATATATATATATATATATATATATATATATGTATGTATGTATGTATACACACATCCATATACATATATACATATTTATGCATATATATATAATATATGTATATATATGCACACACACACACACACACACACACACACCACACATATATATATGCATATATATATATATATAATATATATATATATATATATATATATATATATATATATATATATATATATTTTTTTTTTTTTTTTTTTTTTTTTTTTATATATGTAAGCAAATTAATACGTGCACAGCCTTCAGTTAAGTCAAAAAAAAAGAGGTAATGATGAAAGCGTTCTTATGAAAATAAAAACGCATTCACTGGAAGAATTTCAAGAAATGGTTTTTAGTTTCATATTGGTATTCAAGATTTTGTGAAGTCTAGACGTAGCTTTTATTAGTAAACTTCAAGCAGCAATATTTCGCAATATCAGATTTTGTGCCCAACTCAGGAAATTCCTCACGTAATCATGAATATGTGCATAGAAATATATATATACATATGTATATATATACATATATATATATATATATATATATATATATATATATATATATATATATTTATATATACACATATATATACATATATATATATATATATATATATATATATATATATATATATATAAATACAGATAAATACATCAATATATATACATATACATATATGCATATATGTATGAATATGTATGTGTATATATGTGTGTGTATGTATATATATGTATGTATATGTGTATATATATATTACACGTATATTTATTTTTATATACATGCACCACTTGCGGAAATAAGCAAAACTACTACAAATAGATTATCAGACCACGTTTTAACCCAGTTTGGAATAAAAAAATAATATCCCTCCTAAATTTGCCAACTAAAGATTTAGTCTTCTGTTTCAATGGTCCATCTCAGACTGACGGAGGTGCAATGGGTTCACCAATTAGTCCTAGTTATGTTAATGCCTTATTATGCTACCACGAAGTAAAGTAGTTATAGCTATGTCAACCCGAATTCAGTCCAGTTTTCTACAAAAGATGTGGTGACGACACCTTCACGCTCTTCAAGCATATATCATATGTTTCTTTATTACCTAAACGCCCAACATTCCCAATGACAGGTTCACACGTGAAATGGAGCATAATAACCAACTACCCTTCGTAACACCTTAGTTACGAAGGGCGTTGGTAGTCTCCACACCACTGTTACTGCAAGCCAACTTACAAATTTAAGGATGAATTTCTTTAGTAACACACAACAAAAACACATGATTAACTGCATTTGTACTCTATTATTCACGGCATTTAACATCTGTGCCACTTGGATGTTATTCATCAATAAAACCCTTTTTCTTACCAACTACTTCAGCGCAAATGGTTACCCTGAAAACGTATTTGTTTTAAATAATTCATCTAGAAAAGTTAAATTCATCAAACTGCTATAACTTGAAATATAAATTATAACATCTGTAAGCAACTGAATGGGATATTAAAACATTCCTCTTCCCTGATAAAGTTCAATTTTGGATTTACAAACAACACCACCATAGGCATTCACCTACAATGGGAAGTACTACCCTCAGAAATATATTTTAATATTATTTACTTATTCGCCTGCCCTAGCTGTAATGCTAAGTATGTTGATCATTTATTATTTACTTGTTTTTGTTATTATTTACTTATTTTTTAACGAACATATGGGTATCTCTAAGACCTGGCTTTCCTCTCAGTAAAACACCTTCCTCTGCAGTCTGATGTGCGAAAGCAAAATAATGGATAACAGAAAGATATACAGAAATTGAACAACTAGATAGGGTTGACCAAAAAAGATGTGCGAGAAAGTAGGAAAAATCACCAGCAAAAGGAAGCACAATCAGAATGTAACAATAAAAAAGGATAGAACAATAGCCATGGAAGTAAACGAAGTAAAAGATGGGTGGGGCGAATATATTGAAGAATTATATTCAGATAAAAGAGAAGAACCCAAAAACATACAAAGTGATGAGGGGCCACGCATAATGAAAGAAGAAATAGAAGCAAGACTAAAAAGGATGCAAAAAGGCAAAACAATAGGTGAGGACGGAATAGACCAGAAATGCTGGAGACCTTTGATGAATTTGGTATAAAAATCATGACCGAGATAGCCATCACAGTACAGGAAAGTTAACAGAGCAAAAGTGTCAGTCACTATTAGTAGACCTTCCCAAGATCCAAGGAACATTAAAATGCTGTAAACATCGAACCATCAGCATTATAAGCCATCTGACAAAAAAATTCTAGGGATTATTGCCAGTAGAATAAGAGGCAAACCTAGACCTGAAATCTCTGGATTTAGCAGAGATAAAGGTATTAGAAATGCCTTTTTGTGATAAGAAAATTGGCAGAGAACATGTCTTGGTACAAAAAAAAAACTTTGTTCCGTAGACTAGAAAAAGCATTCGACAAAAAGTCAGACACAAATAACTAATAGATATGCTTACTAGAATGGGAGTGATGTAAGGTTGATATAAAACCTATATTGGAAACGAGAAGCGACATAAATAAAAGATGAGACATCAGGGTGGCAGGAAATAGAAAGAGGAGGAGGCAAGAGTCTGTGATTTCACACGCTTTATCTAATCTGCATAGGGAGATAATTATGAGGGAGTTTAATCACCTAAAGGGTATGTCACAAGCTGGAAGAAACATCAGTTACATCAGATATGCTGATGATACCGTGCTGTTGGCAATGGCTAAACTACATCGGTGGACGGTGGATATTGCATATACGCCATTCCGATTAGATATGTGTTATCATCATCATCATCATCATCATCATTACCATCATCATCATCATCACCATCATCACCATCATCATCATTGCTGTTCATATTATAGCCCTAGTTATCGTTATTGTTAGTATTATCTTTATTACTGTTGTTGATATTAGTATTGTTGTTGTTGCTGTTATTACCATTATCATTAGTATTATTGCCCTAACCGTTATTATCCTTATTATTATCATTATTACTATTATTTTTATAATTTTCATTATTAGCTTATATAATCATTATTATATTACTATTATCATTATCATTGATACCATTATTGTTATCATTATTACAATAATCATTATTATTATCATTGTTTTAATAATTATTTTTATTATCATTATTACAATAATTATTATTATCATCATTATTACAATAATTGTTATCATTATTATAATTATTGCTGTTCTCATTGTTATTCTATCAATGATATTGTTATTGTTTTATTATTACTGTTACTGTTACCATTATTATTATAGTTGTTGTTGTTGTTGTTATTACTATTATCATTATTTTCAATGTCATTATTACTGTATTTTTTGTTATCATCATTATTGTTGTTCTTCTTGTTATTTTCTTAATTTTATTATTATTATGGTTATTATCATTATCATTATTTCTATTGTTCATTTCTTTTTATCATTGTTATAATTATTACTATTGTTAATTTTATTTTTATCATCATTATCATCATTATTTTTTATTAATATTATCATCTTTATTATCTTTCTATTATTTGTATCATTATTATGATTATCATGTGTATTTCACTGTAATTTGTATTATTATAATGATCATTTTTGCTTTTATATCATCCTTATCATTATTATTGTTGTTGTTGCTCTTATTATTAATCATTATCATTAATCATTATTATTATCATTATCCTTATTAGTGTTCCCATTATTATTATGTTTTTGTTATTATTCATTATGATTACAAATTTATTATGATTATTATTATTACCATTAATATTGATTACAGTGACAAGCATTATCACTGTTATCACATGTATAATTGCTATTATTATCATTTTCATTATTTTATGGATATTATTATTATCATTAATGTTATCACTATTCCTATTGTTATTATAAATATTATCATCATCATTATCATTATTAGTATCATTATTGCTATCATTACTATACTATTATTATTATTATTATTATTATTATTGTTACTAGTATTATTATAATAGTTATTATTAGTAGTAGTATCATTGTTGATTTTGTCATTGTCATTATTGAATCATTATGTTCAATATTATTATTACCATTATTATAAAGATTGCAAATTTTACTTACCATTGTTATCATTATTAATGTTATCGTGAAATTTGATTTTTTCCCCTTTTATTATCTTCATTATCACTATTATGATCATTATTATTAAAATTTTCACACTATCATTATCATCAATGTTTCACAGTTTCATTTTATTAATTAATTTATTTATTATATATATATGCAAATATATATATTTTTTACTACTACTATTACTTTTTTATTATCATTATTATCATTATTTTTACTTATATTATTATCATTATAATTATCATTAATATCAATATTATTAATACCATTTTTTTATCATTATTATCAGCATTGCTATCATTATGAATATAATTATTGTTGATATTATTTTTATTATCTACATTACTATTAGTACTATCATTGTTATAGCAGTAGTATAGTAATATAGTACTATTGTTATTGTTTTAATACAATTGATGGTATTACCGTTAATATTACTGTTGTACTTATCATTTCAATTGTTGATGTTATTATTATTGATGTTAATATTATAAACATTTCCCCCACCCTCTCTCTCTCTCTTCTCTCTCTCTCTCTCTCTCTCTTTCTCTCTCTCTCTCTCTCTCTCTCTCTCTATCTCTCTATCTATCTCTCTCTCTCTCTCTCTTTCTCCTCTTTCTCTCCCATAGGTTTGCCGGAACTTTAGCTCTTCGCCGTGCCAAGGGAAATCAGAAAGACATATTTATAAACTATGTGACAAAACCGGTACATTTTCTGAATACGAGATTTCTGCGGAAAGAAAAGGCACTCAGTCACAATTTTTTGTCCTTGTTGTTTTTTATTGTTTATTATCATGAATTCGAGGGTAATGTATGGAAAGATATCAGACTTGAATCATACGTTTTATTTAGATTAATATATATATATATATATATATATATATATATATATATATATATATATATATATATATATATATATTATATATATATATTATATATATATGTTATATATATATATATATATATAATATATATATATATATAATATATATATATAT
>NC_051427.1:1934925-1940140 GCF_015228065.2 Penaeus monodon
AAGTATGACACGAATGCAGGAAAATTACCACTACACACATTCATCACACATCCAACACCAGACTTAGACCATAAAATAGTCTTCACATCCTCCATTTAGTTGCCTCTCTCTGCTCAGCACAGCCGGTCACTTTCTCCGCCCTTCTCGTTACAAACTGGGGATACACAAAAAAAAAATTAATAGCATCGATAATCTAACCTCGAGTTTTGGCTAGTGTGGATCAATCCTACTCACTGCGCCACTTTGTCAGGGGTTTGTTACAAGGTTTGAGTAATCCCCTTTTGATTGATCTCCGGATTAGCCACTCGAGGAATAATTAAACTTATGGTAACACACATATGTATATTCAGGAATATTTACAACAATTAAATATATGGTTGACAGGTAATTTGAATTGTACTCGGTCTTTTGCTGATAATTGTAGGGCGTCAGGAGTCGTATGGCCAAAGCGTGGAGCACCCAGAGTCGTATGGCCAAAGAGTGGAGCACCCAGAGTCGTATTAACTGCTTCTCTCTCTCTGATTCGACCATAAATGTAAAAGAGGCTGAAAAGTACATGGTAATGGGTACTCTGTCTTATTTAAATATTATAACAGAAACAATCATTTTATCATTGCCATAAAATGAATAGACAAGTACAAGTCGGTAAACTCACATGTGATCAGTCGAGAAGATCGGAGCTAAGTGACCGTCCATGCTGAGAGGTCACCGACATTGCTTTGGCGGCGGGAACTAAACGCCTCATACACACGTAAACAAACAACCAAATAATCGACCGGCAGTCGGAAACATCAATTAAGGGAAACCATCACTGTTACCTAATAATCCCCTTACAATATATATATATATATATATATATATATATATATATATATATATATATATGTGTGTGTGTGTGTGTGTGTGTGTGTGTGTGTGTGTGTGTGTGTGTGTGTGTGTGTGTGTGACCCGGCTATATCTATATCATATTACTATGTTCTACATATTTTATATAAGCTTACATGTTTGTCACATATGTATCATCACACACATATACACATATGCATATACTCATAATCATTGCTTTAACTGAATGTTCATCTCTTCTTACCACACTAGACATTCCACTGCTGTGTTGTCTCTCCCTTTCCGCAGGAGCTATGTATTGCTGTAACACTTCCTTGTTCATCACCGATTGTCACATACTAAAGACTTATAGCGACCCTTAGACCACTGTTGGAGGTGACAGGCAGACTCCTTGCGGGGAGCCCTAAGCTCGCCATCTACCATTCTCTTGTAGGGACCATCATCCGGTCTACTTACAGTGTGTGTGTGTCTGTGTAGGTATGTGTATATACTTACACAACACACACACATACAAAACCCCACACCAACGACCCAAACACACAAAACACACACCACACACCCACACACACACACACACACACACACCACACAAAACATATGTGTATTATATTTTATACATTTATATATAATATTATATAATAATTTTAAATAATATATATTATATATAAATTGAAAAATATACATAGATATATAATATAAATATTATTATATTATTAAAATTTAAAATATATAATATATATATATTAAATATATATTATAATATTATATATAATATATATTATTTTATATTTTAAAAAATATATATATATATATATATATATTTTTTGTGTGGTCCGTGGCAACTTTTACGTGCACTCTCCCATTGCTGAAAAACACGTCTGAAATTTTTTCTTTCCCATCCCCTTTCCAACACTGGGAAACTGATAAGTTTTTTCATTTTTTTGGGCCCGGGCTGTGCGAAATAAAACTTCATTTCATAGGTTCCCCCCGGCATAAATTTCGGGTTTGTCATAATATTACATGCATGGATCCCCCCCAAAAGCTAATCCATCACCATTGGTGTTTTAGAGAAGTAAAAAGTGATGAGTGGGGAGAAGGAGAGGAGAAGAAGAGAGAGAAGAGAGGAGAGAAGAGAAGAGAGAGAGAGAGAGAGAAAGGAAAGAAGGAGAAAAGGAGAGGAGAAAAGAGAGAGAGGGGGAGGGGAGAAAAAAGAGAGAGGGGGAAAAAAGAGAGAGAGGGAGGAGAAAGGGAGAGAGAGAATGGGGGAAGAAGGAGAGAGAGAGAGAGAGAGGAGGGTGGGGTATACAAACAGACGACAAAAAAAAAAATAAAAAAAAGGAATGTATGTAAATGATACAAAATTTGGGACATTATATTATTATCAAATTTATTTCGATAAAATTTTAAGTTTAAAATCTTAGAAATTAAAACAAAAAAAAGAAAAAGCCCACACCCACAATACATACTCATACATACAACATATATATTATATTATATATTATATAAATATATTTTAAATTATGTATGTTATTTGTATATTTAAAATATATATAAAATTATAATATATATTATAATTATTTTATATATATAATACGTGTATGTATTTTAATTTGTATATATTTTATATATAATATATATATAATATATTTTTTATATATATATAATATTATAATATATTTTGTGTGTGTGTGTGTGTTGTGTTGTGTTGGTGTGTGTTTGTTTAAGTTGTTTGTTGTGGTGGTGTGTGTGTGGGGGTGTTTTGGTGGTGTGGTGTGTGTGAGTGGTGTGTGTACCCTTTGCAGTTATTTCCTTCCCAAAAATATTGAATTAGCGGTTCAAAAAGCTCTCGAGATTTCCTAATCTCAAAAGCCTTTGAGTTCCTCGTTAAAAAAAAGAAAAAAACGCAAATTTTATAATTAGGGAAAACCTAGACAGTAAACGTGCATTTGGTTTTCTCTTTGAAGGGTTTGCTTCCAAAATTTTTTTAAAAACAATCACGGTAAAAGAAAAATAAAATAAAATGAAATAAAAAAGAAGAATAAAAAAATTTATATATTATTATATTATATATATATATAATTTATTTTTTTATTTTTTTAATTTATAAACAAAGACAGTTTTTGCTAGAGACAAGCCAACATCATGGAGGAGTAAAGAGAAAAAAAAGAAGGAAAAAAAAGGAGATAAAAAAAGCAAGAATAAAAAAACGGAAAATCAGACAAAGTGAAAGAAGGAGAGAGAAAAAAAAAAAAGGGGCATGTAGAAAAAAAAAAAATTTGAAAAAAGGTTTAAAATTCATTCATTTTTTAAAACCCTTTTCCCTCTGGGTTGAAAAAGTGCCTCAAAAAAAAGAAAGAAAGAAAGAAAGAAAAATGAAAAAAAGAAAAAGTAAAAAAAATTTAAAAGACACCACACACAACACACACACACACACACACACACACACACACACACACACCCACACACCACACCCAAACCCCCACCACCACACAAACAACAAACACACAAACACACACACACACACACAACATACACCCAAAAAATACACACCCACACATACAAAAACACACACACACACACACATTTCTGACAAGAAGAAAGAATTTTTTTTTATAAAAAAAACACAAAAAAAAGGGAGGATGAGGTCGGAGAAAGTTAAGTTCGGATATATATCAGCTTTTTGACAAGAGGTTTTAAAAACGGTATAAGCATAGTTCGGATATAGGTAAGAAATACAAAAAACGGGAAAGGGTTTTCTGCCCAAAAAACGGGAAGGTTTACTGCCGAATAAAAGTAATTTTTTAATGCCCAAAATGGGAAGGGTTTACTGCCGAAAAAACGGGAAAGGGTTTTCGCCCAAAAAAACGGAAGGGAATGCGAAGAAACAAAGGGAAGCCATGTACTTGAGGGATAGCTGGCCAGGTGCCCCAAATCCTACTGCCCAAAGATAAAATTAAAGATTTGTACTATATTAAAAAAAAGAGAGAGAGAGAAAAAAAATCAAAATGCTCTATTCACATGCACTTACGGATCCTTGAATAAGAACCTTATAGCCGCAATGCCAATCGCTTTACCACTTTCACCCCCTTTCCACGCCCCTTTTTTACATTGTAATGCCAATTAAAAGCACAGTGTGCGTGTGACCAGGCAAGAAGACCGCAGCTAAAAGACCCCTATTGGCGCTGAACCAAAAGGGACTCACGCGCAAAACGCAAACTCTCGCAAAAAACGGGAAGAAGTAAAGTCACCAGCCAGGGGGGGAAAAAAATTTATTAATAAATAAACAAGTAAAAAGATAAATAAAATAAGGGAACAAAAAAAATTTTTTTTTTTTAAAATCACCAACCCCCAAATTTTTCGAAAGAAATAAAGGGAACAAAAATAGAAGAAAAAGGGAGAAAAAGAGAGACGAAGGAGAAAGTGACGAGACACAAGAAAGCGGTCGGAAAAAGCATCAGAAGAAAAGGATTAGAAAGAAACAAGTGAAAGATAGGAGAGAATAGAAGGAACACTTAAATAAATAGAGTAGAAGGAAGCCTGGCAAAACAGAAAAGACGAGAGATAAGGAAAACAAAAGTGAATAAGCGACAGAATAAGAATAAATGAAAGAAAGGGAATTCATAATTAGTATTGATATTCCTAATCAGGCTTACAGATCCACATATGGCTTTGTGCAGCATTAAGCACTATAAATTCTTTTGGTTTTCTTATTATTATTTCATCTTCAGAAAGAGCAAATCTGCATACATATGTGTGTGTGCGTGCGTGTGTGTATGTGCATACATACAGGCCTATATATATACATATATATATATATATATATATATATATATATATATTATATATATTATATATTATATATATATATAATACATATATGTGTGTGTGTGTTTGTGTGTGTGTGTGTGTGTGTGGTGTGTGTGTATGTGTGTGTGTGTGTGTGTGTATGTATATGAGCGCGCGAATATATATATATATTATATATATATATATATATTATACATATATATATATAATATATATATAGATATATATATATATATATATTTATATATTTATATATTTATATATGTTTATATACATATTTATTTATCTATTTATTTATATACATACATACATATATGTATATATATATATATATATATATATATATATATATATATATATATATATATATATGTGTGTGTGTGTGTGTGTGTGTGTGTGTGTGTGTGTGTGTGTGTGTGTGTGGTGGTGTTGTGTGTGGGTTGCGTGTGTGTGTGTGTGTGTGTGTGTGTGTGAGTCCACCTCGCGTATCCTATATGACTGGATTGGCTGATCACTGAGTTCAACTTCCTTCATGCCGTGGGTTTGTACCCCACTACCATCG
>NC_051427.1:1940240-1942740 GCF_015228065.2 Penaeus monodon
ATATATATATATATATATAATATATATTATATATATTTATATATATATATATAATAATATATTATATTATATAATATTAATAATATATATATATATATATAGATATATATTATTATCATATGTCTAATCAAGTTGTGGTATTTATAATTGTACAAATAAATATAGACAGATAGACAGACCGATATATATATATATATTATAATATATTATATATATATATATATATATAATACATATGTCTAATCTCTAATATATATATATATATATATATATATATATATATATATATATATATATATATATATTAGAGATTAGACATATGTATATATATAAATATATATATATATATATATATATATATTATATATATATATATATATATATATATATATATATATATATATATATATATATATCGGTCTGTCTATCTGTCTATATTTATTTGTACACATTATAAATACCACAACCACACGCGCACGTAAAAGAAAAACATACATGTATTCAAACTCCACACACACAAGTGAGAGCCAATACGAAGCATTGTGTTTGGCTGATTACCCGGAAAACCTTAAACCGCACGTGTAGTTATGAGTGGCGGTGCAACTAGGTCATGCCCATCTTATTGCACGGTTGCAAAAGTTTGTGTGATCAATGTCAGCCAAACGATGTTCTCTTTTCCACTCTCTCTTTTCTCTTTCGTTCAACATCTGTCTGTCTGTCTGTCTGTCTGTCTCTCTCTCTCTCTCTCTCTCTCTCTCTCTCTCTCTCTCTCTCTCTCTCTCTCTCTCTCTCTCTCTCTCTCCCTTTTTCTTTTCTTTCTCTCTCTCTCTCTCTTCTCTCTCCTTTCTCTCTCTCTCTCTCTCTCTCTCTCTCCTTCTCTTCTCTCTCTCTCTCTCTCTCTCTCTCTCTCTTTCTCTCTCTCTCTCTCTCTCTCTCTCTCTCTATCTGATTTCGTATCTGGAATTATATTATCATATACTAGATATAAGAGTGATAATGATAATAATAGTAATAATGTTCATAATTATAATGACGATGCTAATGATAACAATTGTAGTATTAATATTACTAGTAGTAGTAATAATAATAATACCGTGATTATTATGACAATAGTGGTAATCATATCACAAATGATGATGAAATCAATACTTATGGTAATAATATTGATAACGATAATACTGATGATAATAATATTACAAGTTATCATTGTCATTAGCCTTTTTTTACTATCATTATTATTAATATTTTCATTATCATTATCTATCTTTACTTTTATCTTTATCTTAATCTTTATCATCATCATCATTATCATTATTATGATTATTATCATTATCATTATAATCATCATATAATGGTTTATTAGTTATTCTTTTCTGAAAAGTAATTGCAATCCATGTTCTAAATCATTGTACGGTAGCACTATTAAAGAAAAAAAAAAGTATCATCAATTTCAGTGTCCATTCCAATAAACAATTCGCTGTTTTAAAATACTGAATTGTCAGATTTAACACTCCCAAATATTTTCTATCTCCCCCCCCCTCTCTCTGTCTCTCTCTCTCTCTCTTCTATCTATCTATCTATTTCTCTATTAAGCTATTTATTTATTTCATCAGTAAGTTATTCATTGTCTTATTATATCTCCATACTATGATAACGATCCTGATCATATCATTAACACAGCAAATATCTCTTTATTTAAAAAGAAATAAAGTCCTAAATACGTTTATCGAATTTTTTTTCTCTGAACCTCAAACATCAACCACGAAAAAAAGGCTCTATTGAAAAAAAGCAGAACAGCATTCGATTTGAATGCAGGTCTCAAACATTCAAATGTATTGCAAATATGATTCTTTCTTAGAATTTCTATATGGAGCAGGTTTTATGATTCAAGACAATGTACTTGCGTAGCCCACTGTGGTGTCAACAGGTTGAAAGGGTTAAAAATGTATTCAAAATTAATTCAATATACACAAAGAAACGAGAGAGAGAGAGAGAGAGAGAGAGAGAGAGAGAGAGAGAGAGAGAGAGAGAGAGAGAGAGAGAGAACATAAAAACATACAGTACTCATAAAATGTAACAGAATATTCACATATAGTTTTTGGTTCGTCGGAGTGTTTTGGGGTAGATTGCGTTTCTGTAAGACAACAGGAGAATGAAAGAGCACTATTGTTTTACTCTAATTAAATCGATTATGACAGCAATTCGTCATTTCCGTTAAACTTAAAAGACAGTGCAGTGCAATATAATATAAATGATCCAAGTAAGGTTGTGCATTGCATAGTGTCACTGCTTTAGCCTGATTAATATAGGGAATAATGCATTAATCCCCTGGTATGGAAATAATAATCATAATAACTCTTCTTTCAATCTTACCACTGGTATTCTTCTCTCAATCTTACCACTGGTATTCTTCTCTCAATCTTACCACTGGTATTCTTCTCTCAATCTTACCACTGGTATTCTTCTCTCAATCTTACCACTGGTATTCTTCTCTCAATCT
>NC_051427.1:1977740-1980784 GCF_015228065.2 Penaeus monodon
TTTGTTCTTAGGCTAAGAGAGTCTTCTTTTCCATGTGTCCATGGCCACTCTTCTTTTTTTCTTATTATCTTTTTTCCATGGCTCCGTGACCACTCTTTTTTCTTCTTCTTTTTCATGGCTTCGCAACCAATCTTCTTCTTCTTCATGGTTCTTCTTCCTTTTCAAGGCTACGTGACGTCTCTTCTCCTTTATCTTTTTCATGGCATTGCGACCACTCTTTCATGGCTCCGGGATCACTCTCCTAACCCTTCTTGGGTGTCGCGAACCACTGCTACGTAACTGGTGTTTGTGAATCTCCTTTTACTTTAATAATTTTCTTTCATAACTACCATCTGTCCCTCTCTACCGATCTTTTTTTATTGTATTTTAGACTTGAAACACTGATTAGCATGCAGTTCATCGCAGGCTGCCGCATCTCAACCACGACCGGAAATGCAGTCAGTCTCGCTCTTTCAGGAAGGACGGCCTTGCACTTGGCTGCGTCTTCAGGGAACACGGGAGCGCTGGAGGCCCTTGGGAGGCGAGGGGCAGATGTGGATGCCGTGGACGACGAAGGCAACACACCCCTGCATCGAGCTGCCATCAAGGGCAACCTCCTGGCCTTGTGCACTCTGGTGATGTTCAGGGCCTCCATGAAGAAGAAGAACAAGGAAGGGAAAACGCCTAGTCGCCTGCTGACGATATCGCTTATTCAGGTAAGGCAATGGACCCAGACTTCTCTGAGCTAGCGCTTCATTGGCTTCCAGGTGGATACCTAGTGCCCCCTCCCCCCGCTCACATGCACACATACGTACAACTTTTCAATGTTTTTTTTTTTTTATTGAAAACGACAAGATCAAACACAAAGATGTGTTTCACAACTGGGTCAACTAATTTATTAAGCAGTTTTAACTATCCTCCCCTCCCACTTTGGGAACCACGTGAAGTAGAGGAATACAATATAAACCACTTTTTTTCCCCCTGCGTAATGGCATTTGTTATAGGCAAGGAGGCGAAGGAAATATGGTTCATGCTCTTTTCTCTTTTACTCTAAAAAATCTGTGATACCGATTAAGCCTTAGTGATAACCTTCGCAATAATCATTGCTACGTGAAAAGGGTAAGAAAAAATTCAGTATAAACAAAAATGAATGTAATTCATTGGAAAACTTGACTTTGGCGGAATATATATACTGTTTTGGGGAATTCACTTCGCAGAGGTAGGCATACAAAAAGCTGCCAAGCATTAAGCACAAAGAAATAGAACTACAGTCTGTTGTTCCTTGGTCTTTTGGTCCATATGATAAAGGGTAAAGCTAACTTCCTTTTTTCAGGCGAATAAACTGCTTGCAGTCGAAAACGAAAGGGTGAAATTGCAAATGGAAAACAAGAAGCTGGAGGTGAGTTTTTGTAAGAATAAATATGAAATTTATTGTAAGAACATATACATATGTATATATATACATACATACCAATATATAATATATATAGATATATAATATCTTATTATATATACTATATATATATATTATATGTCAAACAACAAAACGTGTGTCTGCTGTCTAATATATATATATATATATATATATATTATATATATATATATATATATATATATATATATATATATATATATATATATATATATATATAGACAGGCCAGACACACGTTTTGTATTTATATATATATATATATATCTATATATCTATATATTATATATATATATAATATATATATATATATATATGCTATATATATAGATATATATATATATAAGACGTAATAAGGACACCACGTCCTTTATGTATACACGGCGCATATATATATCCCTATATTTATATATAATATATATATATTAATATATATATAATATATAGTATATATAATATATATTATACATGCATATATTACATAACATACAGCTATATATATATATATTTATATATATTTTATATATATATATATATATATATAATACATATATAATATATATAATTATATATTATATAGATATATATATATATATAATATATAATATATATTATAATATTTCATATATATATCTGTCCTATCTCTTTCTCTCTATATATATGTCCATATGTATAAGATATATAGTATATATATCTATCTATATCATTTATATATATATATATATATTATATTATAGTATATCTATAAAATATATATATATAATATAATATATATTCATATATCTATCCTGTATATCTATCTATCTATATCTATATCTATATCTACTCTATCTATCCCTCTCTCTAACTATCTATCTATCTAGCTATCTAGCTATTTTCTATCTATCTATCTATCTATCTATCTATCTATCTGCTCTATCTACTATCTATCTAATCTATCTATCTATCTATATTAATATATATATATATATATAATATCTGTATATATATATATATATATATATATCTATATATATTATATATATTATATATATATTATATATATATTTATGTTTGTTGTGTCTGGTGTTTGTGTGTGTGTGTTTTTGTGTATACATATGCTATATATGCACATACACACACACACACACACACCACCCACACACACAACCACCATATAATATATATATATAGATATATCTATATAAGATATATATTAATTATATATATATAGGATATATATACATATACCATATATATACATACAGATAGATAGATAGATAGACACACACACAACACCCACCACACACACACACACACACACTTACACATATATATATATATATCTTATATATATATATAAATTATATAGATATATATATAGATATTATATATATATATATGTATATATATATGATAGAATATTATCTATATATTATATATATATATATATATATATATATCATCTGTCTGATCTCGCTCTCTCTCTCTCTCTCTCTCTCTCTCTCTCTCTATATATATATATATATATATATATATTATTATAATATATAATATAATATATATGTATTACATACATATATCTATATATATTATATATATATATATATTTATTATATATATGTATATATATTCTTCTTTAACGGTAGGTTCATG
>NC_051427.1:1988384-1991258 GCF_015228065.2 Penaeus monodon
ATTTTGCTCTTTCCCCCAAAATTTCTCAATAAAAATATTGCTTTCGAGCCCTTTCCTTTCATGTATGCTTTTTCTGTTCTTCGATATTTCTCCCTTATTTTGGTCTTCATTTCTTGAGCAAAACTTCAGAATCAATTTTGTGAGGGGCTCATTAAATTTTTGTCCGGGGAGTTCACATTCATTTGCTCCGGGTTTTTCTTGGGAAGCGCTAGAATACGATGTTGAGGTCAGTTGGAATGAGACCGTGTTGTGTGTTTTTTGAAATTTTCAGTTACTTTTAAACCCAAACCCCTTGTTTTTTACCAACCTTTTGCATTGTCCGGTCTGTACCCTTACCATTTTTCATTATGAAGTGCAACGTACTCCTTCCTGCTTATGCTTGGTCCATTCTTTTTTCCCTAGGACAGGCCTTCCTTCTTTATCTTGGGAAAAATTCATGATGTATCGTATTGCTCATGGCCCTTTTTTCTCCAGGAGTATACTTCCATCTTTTGCTCTTATGCATCCATTTGGGAAAAAGCACACTTTCCCTCCCCCTATTTCTTTTTCTTGATGCATATTTCCCGATCCTTATTCTTTAAGCTCGTTTCATTTTTTTTTAATGCTCTGTCCAGTGTTGTTGTTTTTTTTTTTTTGCTTGTAGCCCTTCTTTACCCCTCAGTCAAGTACCCGTGTCATCATTTTTGTCTCGCCTTTTTTTTCTTTTCGGCAGAACAATGTACCTCAAAATGGATCTCGTAAAATAAAACCAGCACTGTGTTTATTTCGTTCTCCAATGCATATAGCGATTCTAACTTCATTTTAGTTCCCCAACCTCAAGTTTGAGTTAGTTTCGTTTTTTAGTTCCCGAGCTTAACCGCGTTGGCCCAAAATAGAGACATGATCACTGGGGACAATCTGTCCCGGGTACCCCTTTTACCTGTTGAGCTGCGTTTTTGAACCTCTGATTAACTGTTAGTAACGATTTTATTCGATTCTATCCCCCGGGGTTCCCCTGTGCACAACCTTTTAGGATGGTGTTGGGAAACCCGGTATTTATAATCACTTTGGTTTTTTACCTGACACCATTCAACCCCTCTTTCTCCTATCGCATTGGTTCCAAACCATGTGGGCCAAAATATTTTCCTTTTCTTCCTTTCCTACCTTCACAAATTATATCTCCCATGATTTAAAAAAATATCCGTGATTACATTTTTTTCTTGCCTTTCTAAAACCCCGTAGAAGCCTCAATTTCTTCATTGTATGCTCTGATGTTGGAGCATATACCCGAATGATGGGTAGATTAAAAGGTTGCCCCCTTTAATTTTACCAACACGATTTTTTTCTGAAATAGCCCAGAATCCCCTCAATCTTTGACTTTCTTTTTCCAGTATTACCCCTCACCCTGTTGAATCTTTCGCCTCCCGAAAAAATTTTGGTCTTGTCATCAAATTATCTTTTCCCGTCCTGCCCTCTTTCACTTATTTCCCAGTAGTTAATCTTTTAAACCCATCCATTTCTCGTCTTACATTCTCTAGTTTTCCCGTCCACTATTTTTCTTACTTTCACGTTCCCTTCTCAATGGTTTTTTTGTTTCGGACAGCAGTTTTTGCACAAGGGGAAAACCATAAAGGCGAGGGACCTACAAAAGCAATAGAAACCCCCTTTTCGCCTTTGTCTGATTGTTCGGGGCATTTAAACCTGATTTTTTGGATTTACAGCGGGGTTGCATTTTCCTTTGCCAAGAATTTTAAGGAGTCACCATCCCCTTTCAGAATTTTTCCCCCTAAACCCAGTTACCTGTTGACTTTTGAGGTGCGATTCGCTTTTTAACCATAAGACATTCTGTCCCCTTTCCCTTTTCAGCCATAAGGACTTCCCTATAACCCTGGGCAAAGGCAGCAACAAACTAAACCCCCACTGTATGCTAAGCCAGAATTTCTAGAACCAGAAATATCTGCTTTTAATTCGGTCGTGCCATGAGCATAGGATGTCTGTTATTAGCTCAGAGTATTTTCACAGAGGGGTGTGAAATCAGAGTACAATGGATAGGATATTAATAAAATTTAATAAGTCTCTCTTTAAATCTTAACTTTTTTGTTTTCTGAAAGGTTTCTAACAAACAAAAACTAAATTTTTCCGAGAGAAAATTATAAATTTAAAAACCTTATATAACTCATATACTAACGGGAGGAAGATCGCGATACAATAATGGGTGAAAGTTTGATAGTTTTATTTTAACATTTATTAAATTTTTTGGCATATATACATTAAATATATATTATATATATATATTATTATAATATAAAAATATATATTTAAATATATATATATAAATATATATATATATATATATAAATATAATATATATATTATATATAATATATAATATATATGTTTTATGCAACAAAATTAATGAATGTTAAAATAAAACGTATACAAACTTGTCACCCATTATTAGTATCGCGATCTTCATCTCCCAGTTAGTATATGAGTTATATAAGGTTTTAATTTATAGAGATGCTCTCGAGAAATTTAGATTTTGATTATGTATAGAAACCTTATCAGATAGACAAAAAAGTTAAGAGTTAAGAGAGACTTATTAGATTTATTAATATCCTATCCATTGTACTCTGATTCACATCCCTCTGTGAAAATACTCTGAGCTAATAACAGACATCCTATGCTCATGGCACGACCGAATTAAAAGCAGATATTTCTGGTTCTAGAAATTCTGGCTTAGCATACAGTGGGGGTTTAGTTTGTTGCTGCCTTTGCCCAGGGTTATAGGGAAGTCATTATGGCTGAGAAGGAAGGGACAGAATGTCTGTACTGCTTTAAAACAGAACGCAGCCAGAAGTCAACAGGTAATCTTTTTTGGGGGTTTAAAAAAGG
>NC_051427.1:1991358-2028602 GCF_015228065.2 Penaeus monodon
TATACATCTAGATATATTATATATATATATATGATAATGGATATAGCAGAGTGTGATATAGATATATAGTATAGTATATATAGACATAGAGATATATATATATTATATGAATATAGATAATATATATATAGAAGATATATATATATAAAATATACATATAAGACACAACACACACACACACACACACATTCACACACACACACAGACCCCCCCCTAAACATCACTGACCCAATATAATATATATATATAATATATATCTATATAGAGAGAGTAGAGATATATGATATAGATATATACAAACCACAGACCACACATACACACACACACCACACACACAGTGCACTCACAAATATATTATATATAATATATATATATATATATATTATATAGAAGATATATAGATGTATTACTTATAGATATATAGTATATAATATATATTAGATATTATTATGTTATATCTATATCTAGATATATAGATATATGATATCTATAGATATATATATCATATATATATATATATATATTGTCAGTTGCATGTGTGGTGTGGGTCTATGCTGTTTATGTGTGTGGTGTGTGTGTGTGTGTGTGTATGTATGTATATAATATATATATATATATAATATATATAGATATATATATATATAGTATATATATATATATATTATATATGTATGTATATATATATAATATATATATATATATATATAAATATTATTATATATATATATATCTATATATATACATACACACACACCCCCCCACACACACACACACACACACACACACACACGCATTATATACATTTATATATAATATCTATATATATATATATATATGATAATATCTATATCTATAGAGGGATATATAACATACAATATAGAATACATATATATATATATATATATATAGATATATGTGGATGTTATATAGAGAAAGAGATATATCTTATATATCTATATAATAGAAATATATATATATCAATATACAATACACAACAAACACACACACACACACCACACACACACGCATATATATCCTATAGATATCGATATATATATATATATATATATATATATATATATATATATATATATATATATATAGTATGGATATG
Organism: Penaeus monodon; assembly: GCF_015228065.2. NCBI lineage: Eukaryota > Metazoa > Arthropoda > Malacostraca > Decapoda > Penaeidae > Penaeus > Penaeus monodon. The sequence continues at coordinate 1,992,473 of NC_051427.1, forward strand.
TTATATATATATATCTATATAGATATATATATATTATATATATATATTGTATGGATATATTATATATATATATATATATTATATCTATATATATATATACTCTATAATATATATATATATTATATATTATATATATGGTGTGTGTTGTTCTGCCTGTCGGTCTTGTGTATATAAATGTATATTTATGAATTATATGTATAATACATATTTGATACATATACATACATACGTATATACACACGTATATGGGTATATATCTATGTATCTATGAATTATCAAGAACTTGAATACACGTAGCTTGTCTCTGCATAGGTACCGAAATCTCAAAGGCTCTTGTGATCGAGCTCATGGCTCTGTTCTTTTCTTGCCAGGACCAATCCCTCTATTACTTCTTAGTCTGACAGCTCAGAGATATGGACTATGCTACCAAGGTATGTACAAATTCTCTGTAAATTCAAAGTCCTCGCCGCAAGCATATCAAACTGAACGGGTTCCCCTAAACAGCTCCTAAAGTTTAAAATCTTCGCTTGATCCAAGACGACCTTCTAGGCCTAGGCATCGCTCATGTCCAGTGCTGCTCCACACTGACTTTGGCTCGTGAGCTCTACCCATCTTCCAGTCCATTACGATGAACTGAGTCAAACGCTTTTTGAGGTGAGTAGGATGCAAATAACCCATGACCAAACCATGGACGCGTTCCCCACTTACTGAAGCGCTAGTATTCGGTCTTATTGTGGACTTGCAGGAGTGGAATCCAGACTGCAATGGTCTCTGAGCCTCAGTAGGTGGTCTCGGATCATTCAGTGAAAAAATTGTGGGAGAAACTTTGCCTGGTATCATGAGCAGTGTAATGGCCAAGGTAGATGCTACAGTACCAAACGATCCCCTTTCCCATTCCAGAGAGGATGACATATCCCTCAACAGTCAGTGGCAGTCAGACCTTATGCAAGTTCCCAAGCCATAGGTTACCCCCAGCCCTAGAATTTCAATAGGGATATCACATCTGCCTGCAGCTTTCCCGAGCAAAACTGTTGAGGGTACTACATGGTATAATTGCATTCATTGAACACACATAATCTGAGCATGATCGTCCATCACTGATCGGACTGCAGCATCTGCAAGCAGGGCTTAGAGTTCAGCTTTCTCAGGACTCCTGGTAGGCAGGGGCGAAGTCGTACCAAGAAATGGACTTCAAAACCTCCTCAGCAAGATTCCTGATGAACTGTTCCTTGTCCCTTCTCCAGGGAGATGGAATTCTGCCTTGACCTGGGCCTATGCAATGGACTACTGGTGTTGCTTCGCGTATTTTTGTGCTGAAGAACGCCCACAAGAGCACAATTGGCGTCCGTCAGGTGTCAAGTTCCATGGTGAACCCACAGGCAAACTTCCTCTCCCTTGTCTGTCCAAGTGAAACAACTTAGGTGGCCACTGGAGGGACAGAGAGTTTTGAAGTGGACCACCAGGGTAGCCACAAACCATTCTATGTCAGTGCCACTGAACTCATCTATTCTGTAAAATCTACACCCCTATGCATGCTAACAAGAATGTGGCGATCTGTTCCCATTATCATACTATACACATTGTCCAGCAATGCGGGTTGAGGGCTGGTACCAGAGATCCTCATGTCTGGGACCTAGTCCGGAACAACGGAGCTGTTCTCGCTGCTGAGTCAGATCGAGCCACAGGGTCGCAGACATTCTATAGCCAGCTCGGTCACAGCTGGATACTGCATTGGAGTGCCCAGAAACAATGCGAATATCTCGCCAGGGGGTAATTGTCTGCCAAAGATGAAAGTTTGGTGTAGAACACCTTCACATCGAGTTTACAAACATCTAGTAGGAGCGTTATACAGCAATAAGAGACATGAAGCCAAAGGCATGCTTCATATCAATGCCATAATACGGCTCATCAACTGTGTCACCTCAACTACCGAAGGCTTAAAGTCAGCTGGTGAGGCTATGGTTACACCTGGAGGTGGTGACCATCCACTGCGGCCCGACCAGTAGTAGGGTACCCACCCATAAGATCGGTGCAGCAGCGAGAAGAGCCTCCTTCTCCGCGGACTTGCTAGGTCCTAGAGAACAAGGATTCGACTCCTGGCATCAGCTCTCCAAAACCGACAATCGCTGGTTATGAGTATAGCGATATGGTACATTGGGGCCACAGAAGACTGACCACATTTCCTGTTAGCACGTGTGGAGCAATCCTACAGAATTGAAGGCGTGCGATTCTGTGGCACGACCATAGACTGATATTGCTATCCTACGGTCCATTTAAAATTCCTCGTCCTCCAGTGGACACTCAAGGTGTTTCACAAAATTCCATCTCCCTGGAGACACGGAGCGCCATTGAAGTGGGTCACATGGCTCAGCATGAATGGTAATCAGGACTTGTGTCGCTCTTTGTTGATAGGGCTCGAAACACTGCTGAGAAAGGGCATTAGAAACGAGTATCAGGCATCTTGCTAGAGGAGGTTGAAGGTCATCTTGGTAAATGACCTTCGCTTCTGCCTTACCAATCCCTGAGAAAGCGAACTCGCAGATGGACGCAGTCCCACTTAGTTGAAATGGACAGATAATCTAGATCATGTTTGGGTTTTGTGAACACTTGAGATTTTTTTTAGTATTGAGAGTAGTACCAGGTTTGGATGCAAGCAGTATCAAAATATCTGTGCTGGAACCACCCATCAGCGAGGAACCTCCTACCCTAATGGAGGTTAGGATGATGATATTCAAGCTGAAATGTGAGAAATCCACAGGAATATGTGATATCCCTGTTGAACTGCTAAAGGCTGGGGGTGAACCTATGGCACAGGGTTTGCATACAATCTCACTACCATCTGCCAGTCTGGTACCATTCTCCCAGAGGGGCATGGTCAGCAGGCAAAGTTTTCGCCTAAATTCTTCTGAAACGGATCCACGGAAACGGATATGTATAAATACATATATAATTACGTATGTATTATGTGGTGTTATATAGATAATATGATATATATATATATACATATATATATATATATATAATATCATATACGTTTTATATATATAACTTTACATATATCTATATAGCATATACGTTTATATATATAGATAATTTATTATATATATCTATATGATATATATATAAGAGACATCTTATATATATGTATATAAATATCTATTGCTATATATACAGATATATTATATCATATAATATATATATATATATAATATATGATCTATATATATATTATTATATATACATATATATAATATATATACTATATAGTATATATATAATATAAAATCCTATATAATATATATATATATATATTATACATATATATATATATATATAATAATATATATATATATATATATATCATATTCTATATATATTATATATATATATATGTATACCGATCTACTATCATATCTATCATTCTATGTATGTATGGTTGAGGTACACACACACACACACACACACAACACACACACACACACACACCACACACACACACACAAACACATCACATATTTATATATATGATAGATAATATATATAATCATATATATTATATCTATGTATTATATATATATATATATAAATGTATAAATAGATATGATATATATAAAAACCTATAGGAATATATTAGATATATATAGATATATTATATATATAGATATCTAGATTATATATATATATATATATATTCATATACATACACACAGATAGATATATACACTAGAAGACATACATATCTTATATATTGATTATACATACATACAAACACACACACACATACACCCACACGCACACACCAAACACACACAACACACACACACATCACACCACACACACACACACCACACATATATATATATATATATATATATATATAGAGTAGATATATATATATAAGTAGAGATATATATATATAATGACACACACACACAGGACGTGAGTCGGCAAATTCAGGACTTGCAAGGGCCTCACCCGTCAGCAGTCCTTGCCCAGTTGTTATGGAAAAGCCCCTCGAGGCTGACCGCTACCGCGAACATCGTGGGGCGATACGTAGTCTGGCTTCGTTACGTAGATGACATCCTTGCGTAGTACCGACCAGGACAAACTTCAAGAACTCCTACACAGGCTAATGCAGCGAACCCCTCCATACAGTCACCACCGAAGAAGAGAGAATGAAAAAGCTACTTTCCTGACACCCTAACATAGATGACATGACGGCCCGATGTGCTATATATACACAAGGCCCACTAAGATAGATGATTTCATACATCATTTCCCTTCCCGCAACAGTCGAACCAAAGAAGGGTGGTCAGCGGTTTCTTCCTCGAGCGCTTAGAAATCTGCAGCCGGAGTCATGGAGGAGGAAAGGCAGAACGTCAGCAACACATTCAACTCCTCGGTTACCCTCGAGCCTTGCTCATACGGCACCGACACAAGGCGGAAATGTCAGTGACCAGTCAAGAGGGGACAGCCACCACAGAAACAGGGACAAAGAATTATCATCCCCCTCACTCACAGCTGATAGAACACCTATGAAGCACCTGGTGGGCCCACACAATGAAGATTACTACCACCTATGGCAAGAAGACGGAGACAGAAAAGAAATCAGACCACAAGACCGCCGCAGCCAGGTGTATAGATATCTTGCGGGGCTGCGATAAGGTTATACGTAGGCGAGACAGACCTTGGCCTCCAGAACAATGTATCGACCAAACCGCAGAGACCGCCGACGACACGGAAAGAGAAGCGCCTTCGTTGTTTACGTGACTCCGGACGGCCATCTCCCCAAGTGGTCCCAGGCCTCCCATCATTAAACAAGGTCTGCCCCACGACAAAGGAAGATGAGAAGCGGCGCTTCATACACAGCAAACTAATAACTTCAAACCGCCAACAGCGGAGCACGAAACTAGCCAAGGCGTCGCACACCTGATTACAGACGCGTCCTGACCGCCTAGTTACATGTTTATATACCTCTATGTAGCTCTAGTATTATAGCCTCCGGGCTAGTTACAGTGTTATACGTGTCGGCCTCCATCGAAGGGAAGCGGCGGTTGGCGCCCCGCCAGCGCGAGAAGGTGCAACATGTCCGCCGGAGGTTACTGCTGGGCTGGGCACCACGGCGGGTAAGGGACTAGGTTCAGCAGAGTCCGCACCAGGCTGGGACACACGTGAGCGAGTCGGCATATTAGTCGACACAGGCCAGGCTCCATCATGAGTATAGCCCGGCGAGGCTAAGCTTCCGCATATCGGACGTATCCTTCTCTAGCCTTATATTCCCTGATGAAGCAGTAAATGCGAAAAGGACCTTCGGCATCTTCGTATGTTTTCTTGTCTTCCCTTCGTTTGTTCTACTCATACACACACACACACATTAGATAATGATCTTATCCATCGTATCTGATAACTATTACCTGCGGTATCCCACTGCTCTCTGACTTAGAAACGACAATATGATTTTCGCTTTGATTTGCTGTGAGCATTTAGTGTATGCAAAGATATGCACAAATACATATATATACGTACAATAATCAAAGCATACGTGAATATATATATATATATATATATATATCTAATATATAATAATATATATATATATACATATAATATTATATATATTTATATAATATAATATTATATATATACTATATATATATATCGATTATATATATATATTAATAATATATATATATATATATAACATATATATCTATATATATATATATATTTATAGGTATGTGTGTATGTGTGTGTGTGTGTGTGTGTGTGCATGTGTGTCTGTGTATGTCTGTGTGTTTGTGTCTGTTCTGCGCATTGTGTGTGTGCTTGCGTATGATTCATACTGTGTTGGTGAGATGTGTTATGTATATGTGTGTGTGTGTGTGTTGTACTTGTGTGTTATTTAAATCTTTATAATCAATATACGTCATCGTCAGTGTGTTTCTCCCTCGCTCGTTATCAAAGGGTCAGAGATAAGGGACAAGGCAGTCAAGAGCGCAGACCAAAGCCCACATTCGTGTGTCGGACAAGTGCGATGGCCTCCTCAAGTCGTGATCAGCATCTCGTAAGTGGCAAAACCCACAAGTGTGTTCATAAAAACCAGTTTCATACAAGCTCTGTTGTGCGAAGGAAGGTCTCGGACACACAAGTGTTTGAGAAAAAACAAGCTGCGAATTCCTCTCAGCGAAGCGATATTACGCAAAGAAAGAATGGTGTAAGGAAGGGAAAGTGTGGTAGATTTGGATTGTCATTACCATGGGACGAGAAAAACCGTTCTCCTTTTTGAACTCGTTTGACTGACACACCGAGTTAAACAAAGTGTATTCTTCCGCTTAGGGTACATTATGTGTAACTTCCCTAGGGGTTTTACGTCGCTAGAACGCAGCATATATTCACAATACTTTCCAAAATATACCTAGTCTTTATATAACGATTCCCAAAAAAACAATCTAGTAAATAGATAGATAGATAAGTAGGTAGACAGATAAAGACAGAGAGATTGAAAGAAACAACAGATAAATAGTAGCAGAAAGATCATATAAATAGGATACATAAAAAAAGGTTTTGGATGATGCGAAAACAGTTCGAAAACTTAACTTATACATTTCAAACCAGAAGTATATATTTTTGATTTGAAAACTGTCGCTCTTCTCTTCGTAAAAAAGATCACTCGAATGTACGGTTTCCCGCGGTTTATTACGCAGTCGAATCCTTATCTTTTGAGATAAGGTGTTGCTGTCAGCCAAGAGAGTAGCTATCATGGGCAAGCCGGTTTATCCTATGTCAACGATAGCATGCTTACGGGTATCGTTAAAAAACTATTATTAAGTACTATAATTAGGAAATAAAAAAATCCAGTTCGATGGACGATTCACAATGCAAGCAGTAAGAAAGTATGCAAATGCTAATGCCTAATCAATATTTCTCACAGTATAAAATATTCAAATTTATTGTTGACAATGTTAGTTGAGAAAGAAAAGAGAAAGGAGACAGAGTGGATTTCAGATGAGAAAGAGAGAGAGAGAGAGGAGAGAGAACGAGAGATGAGAGAGAGCGAGAGAGAGAGAGAGAGGAGAGAGAGAGAGAGAGAGAGAAGCGAGAGCGAGAGAGAGAGAGAAGGAGAGAAAGATGAGACAGAGGAGAAGCGGAGACGAGAGAGAGGAGAGAGAGAGAGAGAGAGAAGAATAAGAGGCGTAAAGAAGAAGGGCGAGATAGAAGAAAACAGCGAGGGAAAAGGGAAGAGGAGGAGAGAGGGATAGAGAGTTGCTCGGCAGAAAGAGAAAGGAAAACAGAAGAAAGGAAGAAGAAAATGAGAGAGAAAACAGGAAGAGGAGAGTGGAAAGAATAGACTGAAGAAAAGTGGAGAAGAGACAAACAGAATTTAAACGATATATATTATATATATATTTCGTGTAGATAATATTATAGATATATATATATATATATATATATATATATATAGATATATATATATATATATAGATAGATATATATATATATAATATATATATATAGAATATATATTATATATATATTATATATATAGAGAGAGAGAGATAGATAGAGAGAGATGAGAGAGAGAGAGATAGAGAGAGGAGAAATAGAGAGAGAGAGAGTAGATGAGAGAGATGAGAGAGAGGAGAGAGATGAGAGAGAGGAGAGAGAGAGAGAGGAGAGAGAGAGAGGATAATGACAATACGGAAAGCAGAAAGAGAGAAATAAAACTAACAAACTCGAGAAATCGTAAGAGAACAAAGAGAATAATAACAGGGGATAGAAGATGCATAACAACACAACAAGTTCTTACACAGGACGCTACAGGAGAGTTGGAGACAACAAGTAGAGATAACATTGGAAGCAGGGGCAGATAGAGAAAAAAAGAATACACCAAATACCATCAGTTACTGCCGAAGAAGACCAGTTTTCATAATACAATTTTTCGTTTTCTTATAACTCTAATCTCTGCTTTCATCCCTATGCACCTGATTAAACACATCAGAACGTTAAACACGCAAAAAAAACAGATATGAGTGTGTGGAAGGGAAACGACGTATTCTATACTATCCAGCCAACAAGAATAACCATCATAGATAATGTTATAGAGCTCCTAATTACTGCGTGAATGTCAGCAAGTGCAACACGTATCTACAGTGTAGAGCTTGCATACATCCATCAGATAATAAACACGGCGTCCCCATACAGCCTTTCTTTCCCAGCTGGCTTTGATCGAGGCCGGAGACGCCGCGAGGCGACACTCCGCCTCGCCCTCTACGCAGGCGCCGCAATGCCTTTTTGGGTAGACGCCGCGTGTGGGATGGCTTGATTGTACATGTCATGTCTTGGCCATTTTAGTTTGTTGATGCGTATACACACAGATAGGCTCTACGAGTACTTGCTAAAGCCTTACTCAACCTATTTACCTTTTAATTATTTTCTCGGAAAGCTTGTTATCATTTATTTGGTTATTTGTTGGCTCTCGGTAATCTTTGGAAACATTATACTAACGTAAAGAAATAATTAATAATAAACAGTACCATAGCACCAGAAAAACACTCTCCACCCATTTAAAGATGAAAAAGTCACCGGTACTAAGGTCGACTAACTGATTTCTTGTGGCTGAGCACTGTGGAGCCATCAGGCGACAAGATCATAAAAAACTAAAGTTGACAATTACGTAAAAAAAAAAAAAATAATAAAGTAAGGAATACTAAATAAAAAGAGAAGGAGTAAATAAGTTAATCAATGGGAAAGGTCATTATTGAACACGAGCGCAAAGTAATCGATGGGAATCCGGCGTTTGATTACATGCACCAGAGAAGGTAGGTTACAGTTTGATAAAGTCATGAAAAACACATACACATAACAGGTAGATACAGACGTATTCATTTGTTTTCGTGCTAATGAACGTATGCGTGACTTGGGATAGTATGGTGTGTGTGCATCCAAAATTTGTTTGAGTTGTCTGGCAAGAGGACTGGGGAAGAGTTCGAACTTGATAATCTTTCCTTATTGTGGTTCTTATCTTTTCATTTAGTATATATATATATATATATATATATATATATAATATTATATATATATATATATATATATATAATAGTATATATATATGTGTGTTGTGTGTGTGTGTGTGTGTGTGTGTGTGTGCTTGTGGTTGTGTGTGTGTGTGTGTAGGTATATGTAAGTATATATATATAATATATTATATATATATATATATATAATATATATTATAATATATATATTATATATATATGTTTACATATGATGTGTGTATGTATATTAGTACATGCATATATAAATATACTTAAAACATATACATACATACATATATACATACATATATAGTATATATATATATATATAGAGATATACTATATATATATATATAGATATATTATATAGTAGTATGTATGTACGGGGCCATAGCCCTTTATAGGGCCGTGGCTCCTTTTCCAAACATTACCTATGTACCTGCAGTTAGTCCATTTCCCCATGCAGTGATGTTGTCGTCCATTCTACTCGTCGCGTCTACCTCTCTGCTGTCTGTCTCTCTTCAGTGGATAGCTCAGGAACCAATTCTCTTCCAAGAACATAGTCCTGATCTTCACTTCATCGTAGAAACCCATTTCTTCTGATAGTAGCTCAACCTGTTCGCTAACCCACTCATTGAGTCTTTCTCGCTGTCCATTTAAACATTTAACAATCGCACCAAGCCAACATCTAAAAGCATTTATCATCTCTTCCTCCTAGTTTCTGATGGTCCATCTGTTTGCATGCATATAGAGCTAGCTCCATACTAGTGCTCTGGCTAGATCACTCGTTTGATGCAGCTCTTAGACTCCACACGTCACCATGTGTTTGCTCCCGATTGCTCTGTTCCATTCTTATCATTTATATCATTCCGCCGTACCAATCATCAGTGGAATCATAAACCCCCAAAATTAACTTTTTTTCAACATATTCTATTTTCTCTCCGTTCTAATCACTCTCATCCCCATGTTTTTCATAGCAGATGTCTTTTGCGGTTGATGGGAGACTACTTCTCGGCGGGATCCATTAATGCTTCACCAATCTCAGGGCACATCCTGGCTGATTTTGCATTACTGTCGTCTCATCTGCATACGGTATTCCATACGCTCTTCCCCAGGATCCTTGCAGGGTCTCTCCCCGACCTCTCATGTTACTTTTTCATAATATTTTCTCCTTGGCGTGAACAGGAAAGGTTACGTGCCGTATTCCTTTTTGAAGGGAATTCTTCTAGTGTGTGGTTGTCTACTCGCATAGTCCTTTTTCTCCCAAACCCTTTAGGAGTCTCCACAAAGCGTCAGGAAATACGAGTCAAACGCCTTGTGTAATAAAATAAAAACAAAAACCAAACTTTTGATTCTTCTTATATACATAATACATACCCACATGAAAAATGTGTGCGAATACACACACACACACACCACACACACCACACACAACGGATATATATACACCACACACGACACGCACACGCGCGCACACACACCACACGCACACACACACACACCACACGCGCACATACACACACATACGCAACCACACACAGCACACGGCACAGCACACGTACACCACACGCACACGCACCACACACCACACACACACCACCAAAACATAGAGGCTACATCCATCGTGTTGTACAATGTTTGCATATTATATATATACACTATATATATATCTATAATATATATATATAATATATATATATAAATATATATAATAATATATTATATATAATATATATAATAGAGAGAGAAGAGAGAGAGAGAGAGAAGAGAGATGACGAGAGAGAGAGAGAGAAAGAAAGAAAGAGAGAGAGAGAGAGAGAGAGCGTAGAGAGAGATCTGTTAGGGAAGAAAAAAAAATAATAAAATGAAAATAAAAAAAATACATACAATAAAAAAAAAATGGAAAGAGGGACCCATATGTCAATCAAAAGCGAATCGTGTGTTGCAGCAGGACAATCGGCTTCGTCAGCAGCCGGTGCGGGGGACGTTACCGACAGCTGCCTTGCACTGGCGGCCGAAAAGGGCGAGGCGAAGGTGGTCGAGACGCTCATCTCCTTCGGCGCTCGTGTCAATGCAAAGGGAGGAATCCACGGTAAGGCGAAAGGGAAAGCTATGGAGTCTCAATGTATTTTCGAATTGTTATATGTGGTAGATGGTTTGCCGTGTGTTGGGTCGGCTAATGGTTATGACTGATACCTCCGCGATAGAATTATGGTTGAGGGATTATAACCACGGTGTTTGAAAGCTATTGTTCGATTAGGATTTACTTCTGATAACATGATTCCCGTAAAATTATTACTCTGATTATCAGTGCATTAATTGACCTGATTAAACTGGAACCATCTAATAGTGATATTCCATCCAAGTTTCCGTTTCGGTATGGTTTTCTTAATTTGAATATGATTACTTGTAGCTGTGGTTCTTAAACCTTTAAGAGTCACGGATCCCTTTTTAAGGATCTGAAGAAAGCTATAGACCGCAGCAATATTCACATAAACACAACTGCAATGCAAGTATGATTTTATTTTACTGAGTTTTTTCATACCATATAAATAAGATACCACAGATTATTCATTAACAATAGCTATGAAACTATCAGTGTTAGAGATCCAAAGCTATGAGGACAAACCATACCCAAATAAAGTAAGAAATCTAAAATAAAAAATAAATAGTTTAAATAAAAATATATAAACACGCTTAGATGTATGGTTAAATTTCAATCATACCTCAAGCCCAAAATGGACCTAAGGTTAAAGACTCCCTGCCCTCGAGTACTACTGAATATCGATTTCTTCCAAAATTATGTTTTTCATCATCATGGCTTATACTTCTTCCATCATCATTTTTTCCCTCCTTAATCACCTTATTTGTTATCATATTACCTTTCCTATTTTATTCTCTTTATATATACTCCCTATTGTGGAGGCCGTCGTGGCACAAATGTATCGCAAAAGGACAAGGTACCAGGCTAGAGCCCCAGTCAAGAGATACAAATCGTCAACCCAAAGTCAAGGATTGAAAAAAACAAACATTATCGATCGATGGCAGCTTACGATAAAACGAAGAAAAGAACCTCCCAATTCCCAACCAAGTTTAATTATTATTTTTACTTTTCATTTTCATCGGCATCTCATTCCCCTTTGTGATTATCCATGCAAACGAAGGATTCAAATGCACTTCCTCTCACAGAATCCACACAGTAAACTTAGCTGACGGCGAAGGCCATGAGCAGTGCCTTGAGATCCTACGGGACAAGGCAGGAGGATTTCTCTTTTTTGTAACCCCAAGACAACAATGGTGATGAGACAATAAAACGACTTGAGAGTTTTTGCGTCATAGTTTTACTGATAATCGATCTCTTCTAAGTCCTATTTGTGGTCATTATCATGTTATGATTATTTCTTCCTTATCGATCATCAACGTTGTAGACATTTCTTTTTTTGTACTTATTGTATGATGTGTTGCCTGTGTTCTTGGTGTCATTGTATGTTTACTTTGACCTCATTATGCAATGTTATCATTAGATTTATTTTTTTATCATTATATTCCTTTAGTAGTGTTTTGCCCCTTAGTTTATCGTCTTAAAATCTTATACTACAATTTTAAACAAGATCATTATCTACACAATGCTTAATGAGAGCAGTAGTATCATACCCTCTCTCACTTCAATGTTTTGTTCTTTGTTACATTTGCATGTTCATGTTGGACCCAATACAGCGAACGAGAAAGACAAAGCTATCTCTCTCAGGTTCCACTACGCTGCATACGCTGCTCGAAGGAGGCTGCATGGCTGTGGTGAGCACTCATCCCGAAGGGAGCGATGTCAAGGCCACGGAGGGAGTCTATGGTAAGGAAATGATAGAACAATGGAGTCATCAAAGGCTCTACGAGGTTGGACCGAACCTTTGTACTGTGACTCTGTAAACACACAGTAAGTCAAAGTACTCTTTATCATTCGGGAGATAAAGTAGTGTTCTCTAGTCTGCGTCTAGTCGATGAGTGATGATACAGATTTAGATTCCATGGGTTAAATGGGGCAGCCGTGATGTACACCCTCAGATCAGTTCCAGAAAGCTCGGTGAATTGCGGGTGCCAATGCACTAACAACATGGACCTGCCTCGAATCGTACGGAACGTCGTCACGAGGTGGTCCCAAAGCATTCTCCCCCCCCCCCCCCCCCCTCCCCCCCCCCCCCCCCCCCCCCCCCCCCCCCCCCCCACACAGGGTAGTGGTCGCAAGACAAACTTTATTGTTCGCATTGCCCTTGGGAGTATGAAGCTGACTTACATGGTCGATGCAGACAGTGTCATCTCCTCTCGGACGCCGGATGGTGTTAGTCTTGTTGTCCTGCCTAACAACTGGAAAAGGTCTCTTTTAGGGCAGAGGGGTGGCTTGGTGGATCGCCTAAAGATGTCTTAGCAATCCTGAAGGTCAACGGATAAAATACATAAAGTCTAGCGTCGTGAAAGGTTTAGTAGAAGAGAGTGGGTGTGAGCCATATGCGTCATCAGGAGCTGTCTTCTGAATGCTCATAGTCTTAGGCCTTGGTGCTAACCAGGAAGTCAGGAGGGACGGCTATTATGGCCCAAAAACATCTCAGATACTGTGATGAAGACTTGCTTCTGGAAAGTCTGTATGTGTCGAAGCACTAGAGGGAATTGGTCGATTGTCGCGAAACGAGGCAACACCTGTGGGCGACAGATTTAGTGTGCGGAAACCGCACTGCAATGTCACTCGAATAGAGTGATTCCAATCCGATGCAGTATGAGCTCCTGTGCAAAGTTGGTTAGCCTAAAAACTGCCGACGGAGCGATGGCGAGATGTAAGGACGAGGTCGCCCAGGCATGGTGTCACAGGAATGGTGTACTTAGGAGTCCTAAAGCTGCGCTTGTTCTAATGGAGGAGAGATTTCCATCAAGAAGCTGTGGAGGAGTGTCTTGCTGCTGCCACAAAATCTGGGCACCCTTCTTCACGTGGGGGCTGACGACGGTTCTTGTTGTGTAGGGCGAAGGTGAGGGACTTGTGATCCGTCAAGATGTGAAAGTCTTTCCCCTCATTGTGTGGAAGTGCTTGATTGGCATGGAGACAGTGAGGAATGTCCGTGCAAAGGTGCATATAGCGTGAATGGCTTCTATGGGATGTCTGAGAAGTCGAATGCCATGTTGAGCATCGTTTCATGCTTGGGTGTGAGGAGGGTGCAAAGCTAAGGTGGTTTAACTAGCCTCAAAAGCATTCACATGGTAAAGGCTCCTCGAGCCTGACCGGATTGAGTGAGAAGTAATGTAGGGAGCCAGCAGGGATGCACACCTGGGAATGTCTCTCTATTGTTGGTCTAGGGATACCTCTGATGCTACTGACATTTTTTTGAGCTAGATTAATGCCATCTGCGGTAATGGTGTGGCCCAGAAAAGCAAGAGAAGTTACTCCAAAGAAGCACTTACCAGGGTTGATGACGAACACAGCCTTTTGCAGACGATCAAACGGCGTGGAGGTGTTGCTTGTGCTCCTCTCTAATGCCACTAGCGATGAGTATGTCGTCTATGTAGACGAAAGCGCCCTGTAATCCACGGGTAACATCATCCTTGAAACGTTGACAGGCCTGGCGGCGTTGCGAAGGCGAGCGCACTCGTAGAAACGTCAGCTGAGGGGATGGGTACGGAGGTGTGAAGGGGGTAGCGGGTGCGGGAATGGTAGCGATATCACACAAGAAGCCAATTGACTCCTTCTGTAAATCACCATGGACCTCTTTTGTGCACGGAAGCTCGTCCCGAGGTGGTCACCACGGCACGATCTCGAACTCTCTCTCAAAACTCCGGCAAATCCACGATCCTACGATGTCGCCCGTTCCATCTATCATCTGTGGTACATAATCTCTCTCTCTCTTTCTCTCTTTCTTTCTATCTCTCTCTCTCTCTCTCTCTCGCTATCTCTCTCCGCTTCTCTCTATGTCTCTCCTATCGCTCTCTCTTTCTTTTTCTCTCTTCCTTCGTCTTGTCTCTCTCGTCTCTCTCTCTTGTCTCTCTCTTCTCTCTCTCTCTCTCTCTCTTCTCTCTCTATGTATATATATATATATATATATTAGATAGAATAGATATATATATATAATATATATATATTATATATGTATATATAATATAAATAATATATAATTATATATTTAATATATATAATGTGTGGTGGGGTGTGTGTGTGTGGTGGTGTGTGTCTCTGCTAGCTAAGAGAGTTCTTCATGTGTCCATGGCCACTCTCTTTTATCTTATTATCTTGTTCCATGGTGGTAACAGTAAGTGCAGCAAACAAAATTTTCTTCTCGTTTCAGGCGATATGTGGCGATCAACCAATGCTGCTTCTTCTTCATGGTTCTTCTTCAAGGCACGTGACGCTGTCTCTCCTTTATCTTTCAGGCATTGCGACCACTCTCTATGCTACGGGATCACTATCCTACTTCTTGGGGACGCGACATTCGTACGTAACTGGTGTTTGAATCTCCTTGACTAATAATTTCTTCATAACTACCAATCTGTCCTCTTACCGATCTTGTTTAGTGGATTTAGACTGAAACAATGATAGCATGCAGTTCATTCCGCAGGCTGCCGCATTCAACACGCGGGAAATGCAGTCAGTCTCGCTTTCAGAAGGACGGCCTTGCACTGGCGCTGCTCAGGAACCGGAGCGCGGAGCCTGGGAGCGAGGGCAGTGTGAAGCCGTGGACGACGAATGCAACAGACCCTGCATCGAGCGCCATCAAGGGCAACCGCCGGGCCTGTGCCTCTGGGATGTCAGGGTCCATTAAGACAGAAGACAAGGAGGGAACACGCTAGTCGCCTTGGACGATACGCTTATCCAGTAAGTGCAAGGACAAGACTCTCTGAGCTAGCGCTTCATTGGTCCAGTGGAACCTAGTGCCCCCCCCGTCAATGCACACTTACGTACAACTTTCAATGTTTACCACCGCCACTCACCTGAATAAAGACAGATCAAACACAGAGGTTTTCACACAAGGGTCAACTAATAGATCGTGCAGTTTCATCCTGCACACACTACCCCACTGGGAACAGTGAAGTTATAGAATACACGATAAAACCACTTTTTCCCCTGCGTAATTGACTTGGTATGAGGCAAGGAGCGTCATATGAGAAACAGGTTTCATGCTTTACGGCCGAGATAACACGTTGTTCCCACTTTATACGTAACAAACTTCTGTGATATCGATTCAGTTAGTGATAACCCTCGCACAATAATTCATCGCTACGTAGAAAAGGGTAGGAAAACAATAAGTATAAACAAAAAATTAAGTAATTCATTTGGAAAACTTGACTTTGGCGGAATATATATAACACGTTTTGGGGAATTCACTCGCAGAGGTAGGCATACAAAAGCTGCCAAGCATTAAGCACAAAGAAATACGAAACTACAGTCTGGGGTTCATATGGTCCTTTTAGTCCATATGATAAAGGTAAAGCTAACTTCCTTTTTTCAGGCGCAATAACTGCTTTGCGTCGTGACACACACCGAAAGGTGAAATTGCAAATGGACACAAACAAGAAGCTGGATGATGTTTTGTAGAATAACTATGAAATTTATTGTAAGAACATATACATATTGTATATAATATACATACATACATATATATATATATATATATACTATATATATATATATATATATATATTTATATATTATATATATATATATATATAGATATGTAATACAAACGGTGTCTTGTGTCTCCGCCTGTGCTATATATAGTTGAGAATATATATAATATATTATACTATATATATGATAAATACATATATAGATATATATATATATATATATATCTATAGATATATATATATAGTATCAGATAGCCCATACTATAGATATATGTCAGATTATTATGATTTTCTTTCTTTTAGAGATATATATATATAGATAGATGAGATCATATATATATTATATACATATAATATATATATATATATAGAAAATGTATATACGGATATATATATGATGTAGATGATATATATAATAGTATATATTACTTAGAGTAGATATATATACTATATATAAGCAAACCCGGCAGACACACGTTTGATCTATGTATAGATAGAATATATATATATATATATCTATATTTCTATATATATATATATATATATATAATATCTACAGACCGTCGGATATATATGAGATATTATCATATATACTACGCCTGTCAGTATATATATATAGATACATATATATAGTATATAGATACTATATATTAGTATATATCACATATTATATATATTATATAGACTACATATATATGTACATAAGTATCACATACATATATAGTATATATATATAACGATTAGATATATAGATATATATATATAGTATATATGATGTATATATCATATATATCTATTAGATAGATATTACGTAATAAAGGACACACGTCCTGTATGTATACACAGGCTCAATATATTATATATCAACAGAGCCCTGGGATACATAAGGACGTGTTTCTCCTTTATTTACGTATAATGATATATATAATATATATAGATAGAGATATATACAGATAGTATTATAGACCTATTATTGAGGAAGCGTAGCTATGATATATATAGATAGGTATGGATATATATGTTACATAGATATGTATATATATAAGATAGATTATAATATAGATATTATATATAGATATAGACACACAACACACTTATATATATATAGTATACTCACAGCGGATATTAATATGTATACATATATATACATACACTATATAGATATACTAGATATATATATTATACTATAGAGATATAGAATTATATATTGTATATATATATATAAATACAAAACGTGTGTCTGACTGTCTGTATATATCTATATCAATATTAATATATAGATATTATATATAATAATTTCTATAATTATATATAATATATACATGATGATGTAATATACATGATATCTCCTATATGTATATGTTCATACATATCTATACTTATATATTATAATATATATAGATCTTAATACTATATAGATACTATATATATATATATATAAGGACAGGCAGACCACGTTTGTATTACAGATATATATATACTATTATTATATATATATATATATAATATATATATAATATTAGTATATATACTAATATATATATAATATATGTATGCTATATATTACACATTGTATATGTTCTTACAATAAATTTCATATTTATTCTTACAAAAACTCACCTCCAGCTTCTTGTTTTCCATTTGCAATTTCACCCTTTCGTTTTCGACTGCAAGCAGTTTATTCGCCTGAAAAAAAGGAAGTTAGCTTTACCCTTTATCATATGGACTAAAAGACCAAGGAACAACAGACTGTAGTTCTATTTCTTTGTGCTTAATGCTTGGCAGCTTTTTGTATGCCTACCTCTGCGAAGTGAATTCCCCAAAACAGTATATATATTCCGCCAAAGTCAAGTTTTCCAATGAATTACATTAATTTTTGTTTATACTGAATTTTTTCTTACCCTTTTCACGTAGCAATGATTATTGCGAAGGTTATCACTAAGGCTTAATCGGTATCACAGATTTTTTAGAGTAAAAGAGAAAAGAGCATGAACCATATTTCCTTCGCCTCCTTGCCTATAACAAATGCCATTACGCAGGGGAAAAAAAGTGGTTTATATTGTATTCCTCTACTTCACGTGGTTCCCAAAGTGGGAGGGGAGGATAGTTAAAACTGCTTAATAAATTAGTTGACCCAGTTGTGAAACACATCTTTGTGTTTGATCTTGTCGTTTTCAATAAAAAAAAAAAACATTGAAAAGTTGTACGTCACCGACCGCGCGCAAATGTGAGCGGGGTAGTCTGGGCGCGGCACTTATGGTATCCTGGAAGCCAATAAGCGCTTAGCTCAGAGAAGTCTGGCGTCCATTGCCTGTACCTGAAATAAGCGATATCGTCAGGCAGGCGGACTAGGCCGGTTTCCCTTCCTTTGCTGCTTCCATGGACACGACCTGGAACATTCACACCAGAGTCGCACAAGGACCAGGAGTTGCCCATTCGATGCAGCTCGATGCAGGGGTGGTGTTGCCTTCGTTCCACGCCACCAACATCTGACCCCGCCTCAAGGCGCCTCCAGGCGATACCCGTGTTCCATGAAGAACGCCAGCCAAGTGCAAGGCCAGTCCGATCCTCGGAAAGAGCGAGACTGACTGCATTTCCGGTCGTGGTTGAGATGCGGCAGCCTGCGATGAACTGCATGCTAATCAGTGTTTCAAGTCTAAAATACAATAAAAAAAGATCGGTAGAGAGGGACAGATGGTAGTTATGAAAGAAAATTATTAAAGTAAAAGGAGATTCACAAACACCAGTTACGTAGCAGTGGTTCGCGAACCACCCCAGCAGGTTAGGAGACGTGCTACAGTGATACCGGAGCATGAAAGAGTCACGACACACACAATGCATGAAAAAGATAAAGGAGAGAAGAGACGTCACGTTAGATTGAAAGAGAAGAAGAACATGAAGAAGAAGAAGATTGGTGCGAAGCCATGAAAAAGAAGAAGAAAAAAGAGTGGTCACGGAGCCATGGAAAAAAGATAATAAGAAAAAAAGAAGAGTGGCCATGGACACATGGAAAAGAAGACTCTCTTAGCCTAAGAACAAATATACACACACACACACACACACACACCACCACACCCTCAAACAAACACATATTATAATATATATACTATATATATATATATATATACTATATATATATATATTATTATACATATAATATATCTATATATAAATATATATATATATTATATTATACCGATATATATACACTATATATATAATACATAGAGAGAGAGAGAGAGCAGAGACGACTGACGGAGAGAAAAGATCAGGACAGAAAGAGAGAGAGAGAGAGAGACTGATGTATTGAGAGAGAAGAGGGAGATAGAGAGAGAGAGAGAAAGAGAGAAAGAGAAAGAGAGAGCGATTAGAGAAGAGACATAAGAGAGAAGAAGAGAAGAGACAGAGATCGGGAGAGAGAGGGGTAGAGAGAGAGAGAGAAAAGAAAGAGCTGAGGAGAGAGGAGAGAGAGATGTATACAGCGACACACAGATGATAGATGGAACGGGCGACATCGTAGAGCACACGTGGATTTGCCTGATTGCAGAGAGCGAGTTCGAGTATCCGTGCGTGTGACACCTCGGGACGAGCGTCCGTGCACAAAAGAGGTCCATGGTGATTTTACAGAAGGATGGGCAATGGCGTCCTTGTTGTGGTGATTATCGCTTACACTCACACAGCCTCACACAACTCTTCCACACCTACCGTCTACCGTACCATTCCCTCAGCCTGAAACGGATTTATCACGAGTGCCGCTCTGCCTCGCAACCGCGCCAGGCTGTCAACGTTTCAAGCAGAGCAGATGATGTTACCCCGTGGATTACAGGGCGCTTTCGTCTACATAGACGACATACTCATCGCTAGTGGCATTAGAGAGGAGCACAAGCAACACCTCCACGCCGTTTGATCGTCTGCAAAAGGCTGTGTTCGTCATCAACCCTGGTAAGTGCTTCTTTGGAGTAAACTTCTCTTGCTTTTTCTGGGGCCACACCATTACCGCAAGATGGCATTTAAATCTAGCTCAAAAAAAAAAGGGTCCAGTAGCATCAGAGGTATCCACTAGACCAAACAATAGAGGGGACCATTCCCAGGTGTGGCATCCCTGCTGGCTCCCTACATTGACCTTCTCACTCCAATTCCGGGTCAGGATGCAGGGATCCTTTTACCATGTGAAAAGCTTTGAGGCTAGTAAAAACCACCTTTAGGCTTGGGCAACCCTTCCTCAAAAAAAACCCCAAAGCAGGAAAACGATTGCTCAAACATGGCAGTTCGACTTCTCAGACATCACCATAGGAGCCATTCTACAGCTAGATGCACCTTTGGCACGGAGCTCCTCACGGTCTCCATTGCCATCAAGCACTTCCACACAATGAGGGGAAAGACTTTCACATCTTGACGGATCACAAGTCCCTCACCTTCGCCCTACACAACAAGAACCGTCGTCAGCCCCCACGTGAAGAAGGGTGCCCAGATTTTGTGGCAGCAGCAAGACACTTCCCTCCACAGGCTCATTGATGGAAATAACTCTCTCCAGTTAGAACAAGCGCAGCTTTAGGACTCCTAGGACACCATTCTCTGTGACACCATGCTGGGGCGACCTCGTCCTTACATCTCGCCATCGCTCCGTCGGCAGTTTTTTAGGCTAACCAACTTTGCACAGGAGCTCATACTGCATCGTGATTGGAATCACATCTATATCGAGTGACAGTGCAGTGAGGTTTTCCAGCACACTAAATCTCGCCCACAGGTGTTGCTCGTTTCACAATCGACCAATTCCCTCTAGTGCTTCTACACATACAGACCTCTTCCAAGCAAGATCTTCAATTCACAGTATCTGAGATGTTTTATGGAGCCATAATAGCCGTCCCTACTGACTTCCTAGTTAGCACCAGAGGCCAAGACCTAGGAGCATTCAGAAGACAGCTCTGTGACCATATGGCTCACACCCACTCTCTTCCTACTAGACCTTCACGACAGCGAGACATTTATGTACTCCGTGACCTTCAGGATTGCTAAGACATCTTTAGGCGATCCACCAAGCCACCCCTCTGCCCTAAAAGAGACCTTTTCCAGTTGTTAGGCAGGACAACAAGACTAACACCATCCGGCGTCCGAGAGGAGATGACACTGTCTGCATCGACCATGTAAAGTCAGCTCATCTCCAAGAGCAATGCAGAACAATAAAGGTTTGTCTTGCGACCACTACCCTGGAGGGAGAATGCTGTGGGGACCACCTCGTGACGAACTTTCACGTATGATCGAGGCAGGTCCATGTTGTTAGGCAATTTGGCACCCGCAATTCACCGAGCTTTCTGGAACTGATCTGAGGGTGTACATCACGGCTGCCCCATTTAACCCATGGAATCTAAATCTGTATCATCACTCATCGACTAGACGCAGACTAGAGAACACTACTTTATCTCCCGAATGATAAAGAGTACTTTGACTTACTGTGTGTTTACAGAGTCACAGTACAAAGGTTCGGATCCACTCTCGTAGAGCTTTGATGACTCCATTGGTCTATCAGTTCCTTACCATAGACTCCCTCCGTGGCCTTGACATCGCTCCCCTTCTGGATGAGTGCCTCGACCACAGCCATGCAGCCTCCTCGAGCAGCGTAATGCAGCGGAGTGGAACCTGAGAGAGAAATAGCTTTGTGCTTTCTCGTTCGCGGGTATTGGGTCCACATGAAAATGACAAAATGTAACAAAGAACAAACATTGAAGTGATAGAGGTAATGATACTACTGCTACATTAAGATTGTGTAGAATAATGATATTGTTTAAAAATTGATAGTAATAAGATTTTAAGACGATAAACTAAGCAAAACACTACTAAAGGAATATAATGATAAAAATAAAATCATAATGATAACAATGGCAATAATGAGGTCAAAAGTAAAGATAACAATGACACCAATTAACAACAGCAACACATCAGACAATAAGTACAAAAAAAAAATGTCTACAACCTTGATATCGATAATGAGAATAATCATAAACATGATAATGACCAGCAAATAGGACTTAGAAGAGATCGATATCAGTAAAACTATAGGACATCAAAAACTCTCACGTCGTTTTATTTGTCTCACCATTGTTGTCCTTGGAGTTCACATCCCCGCCCTTGTCCAGGAGGATCTCAAGCACTGCCTCATGGCCTTCGCCGGCAGCTAAGTGTACTGGTGTGGATTCTGTGAGAGGAAAGTGCATTTAGAATCCTTCGTTTGCATGGATAATCACAAAGGGGAATGAAGATGACGATGAAAATGAAAAGAAAAATAATAATTAAACTTGGAATTGGTAGGTTCTTTTCTTCGTTTTATCGTAAGTGCCAATCCGAGTCGATTATGTTTGTTTTTTTCTAATCCTGGACTTTGGTTGAGATTTGTATCTGCTTGACTGGGGGCTCTAGCTGGTACCTTGTCCTTTGCGATACCATTGTGCCACGACGGCCTCCAGCAATAGGGAGTAAATATATAAAGAGAATAAAATAGGAAAGGTAATAATGGAAAAAAATAAAGGTGATAAGGAGGGAAAAAATGAGGATGGGAATAAGTATAAGCATGATGATGAACACATAATTTGGAAGAAATCGATATCAGTATTACTCGAGGTCAGGGAGTCTTAACCTGAGGTCCATGTTTGGGGCTTGAGGGTCTGATTGAAAATTAACATACATATAAGCGTGTTTATAAATTTTTATTTAACTATTTATTTATTTATTTTTAGATTTCTTACTTTAATGTTGGTATGGTTGTCTCATAGCTTTGATCTATAACACTGATGTTTCATAGCTATTGTTAATGATAATCTGTGTATCTTATATATGTATGAAAAAAACTCAGTAAAAATAAAATACATAATTGCATGCAAGTTGTGTTTATGTGAATATTTCTGCGGTCTATAGCTTTCATCAGATCCTTAAAAAAGGATCCGTGACTCTGAAAAGGTTTAAGAACCACAGCTACAAGTAATCATATCAAATAAGAAAAAAAACATTTTCCAGAAAACGGAAACTTGGATGGGAATAATCACTATTATGATGGTTCCCAGAGTTAATCAGTCAATTAATGCCACTGATAATAAGGGGTAATAACATTTACGGGAATCATGTTATCAGAAGTAAAATCCTAATCAGAACAATAGCTATTCAACACCAGTGTTATAAATCACCTCAACCATAATTCTATCGGTGGATGTATCAGTCATAACCATTAGCCAACCACAAACAAACACGGCAACAGGGGACCAATCAACAAATTCGAAAAATACATGGAGACTCCAATAGCTGTCCCTTTCGCCTTACGTGGGATTCCCCCTTGGCATTGACACGAGCGGCTAAGGAGAAGAGCGTCTCTCGGAGCACCTTCGCCTCGCCTTTTCGGACGCCCAGTGCTAAGGGCAGCTTCGGGTAACGTCCCGCTCCGCACCGGCTGCTGACGAAGCGATGCCTGCTGCAACAAACATGAAGGTCGCCTTTTGATGACATGAGTGGAGTCCTCTTTTCCATTTTTATTTATGTATTTATTTTATTTTCATTTTATATTTTTTTTTTCTTCCCTAAGCAGATCTCTCTCTCTATCTCTCTCTCTCTCTTTTCTTTTCTCTCTCTCCTCTCTCTCTCCTCTCTCTCTCACTCTCTCTCTCTCTCTCTCTCCTCTCTCTATATAATATAAAATATATATATATATATATATATCTATCTAATATTTACTATATATATATAGTATAATATATATATATATATATTATATATAGATAATATATATATGCCAAAAAAAACATATGTACAACAATGTATGTAGGCATCTATGTTTTTGTGTGTGTGTGGTGTTTGTGTGCGTGTGTGTGCGGGTACGTTTGCGTGTGGCGTGTGAGTGTGTAGTGCGCGCGTGTGCGTGTGCGTGTGTGTGTATAATATGTGTTGTGGTTAATTTTTTATCATAATACATGTGTGTGTTAGTGCGTTTTTGTTGGTGGGTTGTGTGTGTGTGTGTATTCGCAACAAATTTTCATGTGGGTTATGTATTTTTATGTTATATAAGAAGAGAATCAAGTTTGTTGTTTTGTTTATTGATTACACCAGGCGTTTTGCCTCGGTATTCATGACGCTTTGTGGGAAGAACCCTGAAAGGGTTTGGGAGAAAAATCAGACTAGTGCGAGTAGACAACCAAACACACAGAAGAATTCCCTTCAAAAGGAATTACGGCAAGGACCTTTTCCTTGGTTCAACCGCCATTAGGAGAAAAGATTATGAGGGGGAAAAAGTACATGAGCAGGGTAGGGAGAGACCAGGCAAGATCATTGGGGGAGGAAAGAGCAGTACAGGTATGTAATACGGTGTATGCAGCTGACACGGACAGAAATAGGCAAAATCAAGGCCAATAGTGCAAATGAGATGGGGTGGTGATGAGCATTAATGGATACCAGCCGAGAAGTAGGTTCTTACCATCAAAGACCACCGGAAAAAGACATCTGCTATGACAATACCATGAGGATGGAGAAGTGGAAGTTAGAAGGAGGAGAAAATAGAACATGTGCAAAAAAAGGTACATTTTGTGGGGTCGTATGTCACTGATGAGGGTACAGCGGAAAGATTATACAGATACGAATTGACAAGCCAAATCCGGTAACAAAACAAATGGAGACGTTGTGGAAGTCTGAGAGCTGGGCACAAATAACTTACAGGTGAACGCTAGCCAAAGCACTTGTATGGAGCGTAGCTCTTTATGCATGCGAAAACATGGGAACCGCAGGAAACAGGAGGGAAAAAGAGGATTATAAATGGTTTTGGATGTGGCTTTGGAGGACCGAGTGTTAAAATGTTAAATGGACAGAGAGAAAGACCAAAAAATGCAAGTGGGTTGTTAGAGCAGGGAGAACAGGTTGGAGAGCTACGAAAGGAAAGAAATGGGTTTTTGCCTCAGTGAAGTGAAAAGATCAGGGAATATGGGCATTGCAGAGAATTGGTTCTGACTACCACTCTGGAAAGGAGAGACAGACAGCAGAGGAAGGGTTAGGACGCAGACGAGTAGAAGGACGGACAACATCACTGCGGGGAAAAATATGGACTACAGCAGGGTACATAGGAATGCGTTGGAAGGAGGCCAACGCGCCTATAATATAAAAGGGCTATGGCAAACATACATACATACATAGATATATATATACTATATATATATAGAATAAATATATATTAATATATATAAATATATATATATAGATATATATGTGTATATATATGTAGTATGTATATATGTTTAAGTATATTTTTATATGCATGTACATATATATAATACACACATACATATGTAAAAGATATATATAATATATATATATATATATATAATTATATCATATATATAATATATATATATATTTATATATATATAGATATGTATACTATACCTTACATTTATACATACACCACCCACACACACACACACACACACACACACACACACACACACACACACACACACACAATATATATATATATATATATATATAAGATTATATATATAGATATATATATATATATATATATACATAAACATATATATATTATTTATATATATACTATAATATATATATATTATATATATATATATATATATTATAAATGAAAAAGGGAAAAGAGCCACAATAAGGAAAATGATGATCTCAAAGGTTTCGGACCTCTCCCCCAGTTCCTCTTCAGACAAAAATAAAAAAACCGTGAAAAATTGATGCACAACAACACATTACTATACCAAGGTCACGCAATACGTCATTATGCACAAATGGAAATACGGTCTTGTATACCCTGTTATTCTATGTGTAGGTGTTTCATGGACTTTTCAAACTGTAACCCTTATCATTTCGCTGGTTGCATGTAATCAAAAGCCGGCTTCCCCAATCGATTCCTTTGCGCTCGTGTCTTCCCAAATAATGAACCTTTACCACTGATTAATTATTACCTAGTTCTCTTTTTTTATTATGTATTTCCTTAATTAATATTTGTTTTTTTTTTTTTTACGTATTGTACAACTTTTAGTTTGTATGAATCTTGTCGCCCAAGATGGCTCCACAAGTGCTCAGCCACCAAAGAATCAGTTAGTCGACTTAGTACCTGATTTTCCAATCTTAAATGGGTGGAGGAGTGTTTTCTGGTTTGCTATGGTATCTGTTATTAGTATTATTATCTTTACGGTTCTTATAATGTTGCCAAGGAGTACCAAGAGCAAACAAAAAACAAAAAATAATGATAAAACAATCTTTCCGAAGAAAAATAATTAAAAAGGTAAATAGGTGAGTAAGTCGTGAGCAGTACTCGTAGAGCCATCCTGTGTGTAGACGCATCAACAAACTAAAATGCCAAGACATGACATTGTCATCAAAGCCACCCAACACGCGGCGTCTCCTTACCCACAAAAAAGCATTGCCATGCGGGCGCCTGAGGAGAGGAGGCGAGGGCGGAACGGTAGCCTCGCTGCGTTTCTCCGGCCTCGATCAAGCCAGCCAGCTGGGAAAGAACGCCACAGCTCAGCTGGATAAGAAAAGGCTGTGTAATGGGGCCGCCGTGTTATTATCTGAAATGGATGTATGCATAGATAGACACTCTTGTGTAGATACGTTGCACTTGCTGGACTTGCTGATTCACGCAGTAAGTAGGACTCTATAACATATCTATATGGTTATGCTTGTTCGCTGGATAGTATAGATACGTTTACGTTTTCCCTTCCAACACACTCATATTGTTTTTTGCGTGGTTTTACGCTGAATGTGTTAAAGGTGGCATGGGGATGAAGCAGAGGATTATGTTTATAAAGAAAAACGAAAAAAAAAAATGTATTATGAAACATGTAATTCTTCGGAGTCACTGATAGTATTTTTGTGATCTTTTTTTTCTCTATCTGCCCCTGATTCCAATTGTTATTCTCTTACTGTTGTCTCCAATCTCACCTGTACGTCTGTGTAAAGAAATATATGTGTGTTATGCAATCTATTCATCCACCTGTTTATTTGTCTTCTTTGTTTCGCTTCCGATTACTCGAAGTTGTGTTAGTTTTATTTCTCTCTTTCGCTTCCGTATGTCATTATCTCTCTCTTTCTCTCTCTCTCTCTCTCTCTCTCTCTCTCTCTCTTTTTCTCTCTCTCTCTCTCTCTTCTCTCTCTCTCTCTTCTCCTCTCTCTCTCTCTCTCTTTCTCTCTTTATTCTTTCTCTCTTTATTCTCTCTCTCTCTCTCTTTCTCTTCTCTATCTCTCTTTCTGCTCTCTCTCTCTCTCTCTCTCTCTCTCTCTCTCTCTCTATATATATATATATAGATATATATATAATATATATTTATTATATGTATGATATATATATATATATAGATAATATATATATATATACTACATATATCATATAGATATATAATATATATATATATATATATATATATTATATATATTATAATAATTATATATTATATATATATATTATCTTAATTCTGTGTTGCTCTTTATCCCACTTTCTTCAGTCTATTCTTTCCACTCTCCTCTTCCTGTTTTTCTCTCATTTTCTTCTTCCCTTTCCTTTCTGTTTTCTTTCTCTTTCTGCCCCGAGCACACTCTCTATCCTCTCTCTCCTCTCTTCCCTTTTCCTCGCTGTTTTCTCTATCTCGCCCCTTCTTCTTTACTCCCTCTTATTCTTTTCTCTCTCTCTCTCTCTCTCTCTCTCTCTCTCTCTCTCTCTCTCTCTCTCTCTCTCTCTCTCTCTCTCTCTCTCTCTCTCTCTCTCTCTCTTTCTCATCTGAATCCACTCTGTCTCTTCTCTTCTTCTCAACTAAACATTCGCAAACAATAAATTTGAATATTTTACTGTGAGAAAATTATGATTAAGCAATATCATTGCATGACTTCTTACTGCCTTGCATTGTGAAATCGTCCATCGAACTGGATTGTTATTTCCTAATATAGTACTTAAATTTAAATAGTTTTAAACGATTACCGTAAGCATGCTATCGTATGAACAATAAGATTTAACCAGGCATTGCCCATATAGCTACTCTCTTGGCTGACACACACCTGTATCTCAAATGAATAAGGATTCGACTGCAGTAATAAACCGGCAGGAAACTGTTATATTCGAGTGATCTTTTGACGAAAGAGGAGACGACAGTTTCAAAATCCAAAAATATATCTTCTGGTTTGAATGGATTAAGTTAAGTTTTCGAAACTGTTGTCGCATCATACAAACCTTTTTTATGATCTATTTATATATCGTCTGACATATCTATTTAATCTGTTTGTCTTTCAATCTCTCTGTCTTTATCTGTCCTACTTACTTATAATCTATCTATTTACCTAGATTGTTTTTGGAATCGTATATAAAGACTAGGGGTATTTTGAAAGTAAATTGTGAATATATGCTGCGTTCTAGCGACGTAAAACCCATAGGGAATTACACATAATGTACACTAAGGCGAAGAAATACACTTTGTTAAAATCGGTGCAGTCACGAGGCAAAAAGGAAGACGGTTTTCTCGTCCCTATGGTAATGACATCCGAAATTACAACACCTTTTCCTTCCTTACACCAATTCTTCGTAAATATCCTTCGCTGGATAGGAATTCGCAGCTTGTTTTTCTTCAAAACACTTGGTGTGTGCCCGAGACCTTCCTTAGCACAACAGAAGCTTGATGAAACTGGTTTTGAATGACACACTTTGTGGGTTTTGCACTTTACGAGATGCTGATCACGACTTGAGGGAGCCATCGCCTTGTCCTACACCCGATGGTGGGTTTGGGTCCGCCTCTTGCTGCCTGTCGTATCTCTGCCCCTTTGATAACGAGCGAGGGAGAAACACACTGACGAATGGACGTATAGATATAAAGATATTAAGATACACACAAGTACAAACACACACACACACATATACATAAACACACTCTCACACAAACACAGGTATAGCATACGCAAGCACACACACAAATGCGCAAGAACAGACACAAACACAAAAGACACACAGACACACATGAAACACACACACACCACACACACACACATACCTATAAAATATAATATATATAGTATATAATATAATATATCTATATATATATATATATATATATATATATTATATCTATATATATAGACATATATATATATATATATAAATATATATATATATATATATATATATATATAATATAGAATATATATATATAATATATATATATATATATATTATATATATTCCGCTATGCTGATTATTTGTACGTATATATATGTATTTTTGTGCAATCTTTGCATACACTATATGCTCACAGACAAACAAAGCGAAAATCAGAGTGTCGGTTTTCAAAGTCCAGAGAGCAGTGGATACCCGTAGGTAATAGTTATCAGATTTACGATGGGATGGATACGATATTATCTAATGTGTGTGTGTGTGATGAGTAGAAACAACGAAGGAAAGTACAAGAAACGCATACGAATATGCCGAAGTCTTCTTTTCGCAATTTTACTGCTTCATCAGGCATATAAGGGCTAGATAAGGATACGGTCCGATATGCGAAGGCTTAGCCTCGCCGGGCTTATACTCATGAGGGGGCTGGGCCTGTGTCGACCTAATAGCGAACTCGCTCACGTGTGTTCCGCTGATGCTGACTCGCGGAACCGAGTCCTTGCCCGCCGTGGGGCCCAGCCACAGCAGTAACCTCCGGGCGACGTTGCAACTCTCGCGCTGGGCGGGGGCACGAACGCCGACCCTCGGATGAAGAGGCCGACACGTATACCACTCTGTACTAGCCCGGAGGCTATTAGACTAGAGCTACATAGAGGTATATAAACATGTACCTAGGCGGCAGGACGCGTCGGTAATCAGGTGTGCGACGGCCTTGGCTAGTTCTGGCTCCCTGTTGCGGTTTGAAGTTGTTTGTTGTGTTGTAGAACGCCGCTTCTTACCATCTTCCTTTGTCGTGGGGGCAGACCTTGTTTAATGATGGAGGGCCTGGGAACCACTTGGGAGATGCCGTCGGAGTCGGGACGTTAAACAACGAAGGCGCTCTCTTATCCGTGTCGTCGGCGGGCGCTGCGGTGTGGTCGATTACATTGTTCATGGCAGGCCACGCCTGGTTCGCTACCGTATAACCTTACGCAGCCACCGCAAGATATGCTATACACCTGGCTGCCGGTCTGTTGTGGTCTGATTTCTTTTCCCTGTCTCCGATATTTGCAGAGGTGGTAGTTATCTCATTGTGTGGCCCACCAGGGCCTCATAGGTGTTCTATCAGTCTGTGAGTGAGGGATATAATTCTTTGTCCTGTTTCTGTGTGGCGTCCATCTGATCTGGTCATGATCTTTCCGCTTGTGTCGGTGCCGGAATGAGCAAGGCGCGAGGGTCAACCGAGGAGTTGGGAATGTGTTGCTGACGTTCTGCATTTCCTCCTCCAGAACTCGGGCTGCAGATTCTAAGCGCTCGGAGGAAGAAACCGCTGACCCACGCCTTCTTTGGTTCGACTGTTGTGGGAAGGGAAATGATGTATGAAATCATCTATCTTAGTGGGCTTTGTGTATATGTATAGACACGGGGCCGTCGTCATCTAGGATTAGGGTGTCAAGGAAAAGTAAAGCTGTTCATCATCTCTTCTTCGGTGGGTGAACTGTATGGAGGGGTTCGTGCATTTAAGCCTGTGGAGGAGTTATGAAGGTTGTTTCCTGGTCTGGTACTACCAGCAAAGATGTCATCTACGTAACGAAAGCAGAATTACGTTTTTCCCCCACGATGTTCCGGTAGCGTGTCAGCCTCGAGGGTTCCATAAACAACTGGGCAAGGACTGCTGACAGAGGTGAAGCCCATTGCCAAGTCCTTGAATTCTCGTACTCACGTCTGTGTGTGTGTGTGTATATATATATATATATATATATATATATATATAGCATTTATAGATATTAGTATATATGTGTGTGTGTGTGTGTAGTGTGGTGTGTGTGTGTGTGTGTGTCGTGTGTGTGTGTGTTGTGTTGCTAGTGTGTGTGTGTGTGTGCCATGTGTGGTGTGTGTTGTGTGTATGTATACTACATATATAAGATATGATGTATTCATGTGTTGTATATAATCGTGGGTAGATATATGAATATATAATATATATTATATATATTATATATCTATATATATATATATATATATATATAAGATCTATAAGGTTTATATATATCCTATATGTGATATATATACATATTTATGGATAATTTATATATACCGATAGATACATAGTAATATTATATATATATATATATATATATATAAATATATATATATATATATAATTCTATTATATATGGTAATATAATATGTGTGTGTGTGTGTGTGTGTGTGTGTGTGTGTGTGATGTGTAGTGTGTGCTGTACCTAAGACACCTACATACATAGATGATAGATAGATAGATAGATAGGTATTAATATATAATAATATATAGCATATATATATATAATATATATATATATATATATAATATATATATATAATTAGATATATATATATATTATCCTATAGGTTATATATATCTATAGTTTATATAATATTCATTTTCAGCTTGAATATCACAGTCCTAACCTCATTAGGTTGGAGGTTCCTCGCTGATGGGTGGTTCCGCACAGATATTGTGATACTGCTTGCACCAAACCTGGTAATACTGCTCAAAATACTCAGCTCAATGTTCACAACAACCCAACATGATCTGAGATGATCTGTCCATTAACTAAGTGGACCTGCAGTAATCTGTGAGTCCAGCTTTCTCAGGGATTGGTAGGCAGAGCGAGGTCATTTACCAAGAAATGACCTTTCAACCTCCTCAGCAAATTGCCTGAGGAACTGTTCCTTGTCCTTCTCAAGCATGTGTTCGAGCCCTATGCAACAAAGAGCGAACAGTCCGATTGCCATTCAGCTGAGCCATGTGGACACACTTCAATGGCCCAGTGTCTCCAGGGAGATGGAATTTTGTGAAACACCTGGAAGTGGCACTGGTAGGGGACGATTGAATTTTTAAATGGACCCGTAGGATAGCCAATATAGCTATGGTCAGTGCCACAGAAATCGGCACTCCTGCATTCTGGAGGGAATGCTCCATAAGTGCTAACAGGAATGTGGTCAGTCTTCTTGGCACTGTACCCATATGCTATACTAAGTCCCAGCGATGTCGGTTGGAGAGCTGATGCCGGAGTCAGAAATCCTTCGTTTCTGCTAGGACCTAGCAAAAGTACCGGAAAAGGAGGGCCTTCTCGCTGCTGCACCCCGATCATTATGGGTGGGTACCGCTACTACTGCGTCGGGCCGCAGTGATGGTCACCACCTCCAGGGTGTAACCATAGCCATCACCAGCTGACTTTAGCCTTCGGTAGTTTGAGGTGACACCAGTGATGAGCGTAATTATGCCATTGATATTGAAGCATGCTTTGGCTTATCGTTCTCTTATGTGCTGTATACGCTCTACTGATTTTGTAACTCGATGTGAAAGGTGTTCTACACAAACTTTATCTGTGGCAGACAATTACCCCTGGCGGATATTCGCATGTTCTGGGCGACTCAATGCAGCTATCCACCTGTGAACGAGCTGGCTATAAGAGTCTAGCGGACCCTGTGGCTCGGGAGCTGATTCTCAGCAGCGAGAAACAGCCTCCTTTTCGGGAACTAGGTCCCAGAGAATGAGGATCTCTGGTTACAGCACTCCAACCCGCATTGACTGGACATGGTATTAGTGATATGGGGTACAAGATCGAACCACATTCTTGTTAAGCATGCCATAGGGGATGTAGATTTTACCAGATACTGAGTTCAGATGGCCACTGAGCCTAGAATGGTTGTGGCTACCCTGTGGTCCACTTCAAAACTCTCTGTCCCTCCAGTCGGCCACTCTAAGGTTGTTTAACTTGGACAGGATAAGGGAGGAGGAATTTGCCTTGTGGGTTCACCATGGCAGTTTTGATGATTCAAGGAACTTGAACAACCTGAGGACCCCATTTGCTCTGTGGGAGTTCTCAAGCACAAAATACTCGAAGCAACCCGTAGTCCATTGGCATAGGCCCAAGGGCAAGGCAGAAATCCATCTCCTGGGAGAAGGGACAAGGACTACAGTTTCATCAGGAATCTGCTGAGGAGGTTGAAAGTCCATTTCCTGGTAAACGATCTTCGCCCTGATACCAAGCCCTGAGAAAGCTTGAAATCAAGCCTGCTTGCAGATGGACTGCAGTCCGATCAGTGAGGACGGATCATCTCAGATTATGTTGGGGTTCATGAATGCAATTATACCAGGTAGACCCTCAAACAGTTTGCTTGGCAAAGCTGCAGGCAGTATTGTGATATCCCTGTTGAAATTCTAAGGATGGGTGTTAACCTTATGGCTTGAGGACTTGCATAAAGTTTTGACTGCCATCTCGACCGTTGAGGATATGGTCTCATCCCCCTCTGGAAGGGGAAAAGGGGATCGTTTGGTACTGTAGCAGCGACCGTTGCATTACAGCTCAGCATACCAGGCAAGTTTCTCCCACATTTACTGAATGATCCGAGACCACCTACTGAGGCATCGAGACCATGGGCACGTCTGGATTCACTTCCTGCCAAAGTCCACAATAGACGAATACTAGCGCCTCCCAATAATTGGGGAAACGCCGTCATGAGTTTGGGTCATGGGTTATTTGCAGCCTAACACAACCTCAAAAAGGCGTTTGACTCAGTTCATCGTATGGACTGGAAGATGGGTCGGGCTACTAGCCAAAGTCAGTGTGGAGCAGCATGGACAATGAGGCGATGCCCTTAGCCCTAGAGGTCTCTTGGATCAAGACCAAGATTCAGAACTTTAGGAGCCTGTAGGGGAAACCCGCCTTCAGTTGATCCATGCTTGCGGCTGAGGACGGTTGAATTTACAGAGAATTTTACAGACCTTTGTAGCAATAGTCCATATCTCTGAGCTGTCAGACTAAGAAAGTACAATAAGATGGATTGGTCTGGCAACAGAGCCATGAGCTCGATAACAAGAGCATTGGAGCATGTCGATACCCATGCAGGAGGACCAAGTACGTGTACTTCAAGGTCTTGATAAATTATAGATACACAGATATATTAACCCATATACGGTGTGTATATACGTATGTTGTTAATGTATCAAATATGTAGATATATACATATTATTCATAAATATACATTTATACACACACACACACACACACACACACACACACACACACACCTATTATATATATAATAGATATATATATATATATAATATATATATATATAGTATATATATCCATAAAAATATATATTAATTATATATATCCATACAAATATATATATATAGATATATATAATATAAATATATATATATATATATATATATATATACATACACACACACACACACACCACACATATATAATCTATAATATATATATATATATATATATATGTGTGTGTGTGTGTGTGGTGTGTGGTGTGTGGTTGTGTGTGTGTGGTCCGTGTGTGTTGTGTGTGTATGTATATATAATATATTATATATATATATAGATATATATATATATTACATATATATAATATATATGAATATATATAATATATAGGTATAGAATATATAGAGGTATATATATAATTGTTAGATATATACATATATATAATATATGATATATATATATAGATATATAAAAAAAAATGAATGAAAGATAATACATAGATACATATATATACACACACACACACACACACACACACATAAACACATAGGACACACACAGACACATGCACTGACAATAGTATAGATATATGATATATATGATCATATATATATATATATATATATATATATATATATATATGGATATATAATATATACAACATATATAATATCATATATATATATATATATATATATTTAATATATAGTACCAAGATATATATATATATTTATATATATATAGCTATATATTTTATATATATATATATATATATATTTGGAGTGCATGTTGTGTTGTGTGTGTGTGTGTGTTATGTGTGTCTGTGTGTGTGTGTGTATATATTATATATACTATAATATATAGATATATATATATAGATAATATATATATATAGATTATATATAATATATATGTATATATAAATATATATAATTATCGACTAATATGTCAGTGCATGTGTCTGTGTGTGTGGTGGTATGTGTTTGTGTGTGGTGTCTGTATATGTAATATATATATATTATTCATATATATATATATATATATATATATATATGATATATATATATAGATATATCATATATATATCTATATTCATATATCTATACATAGATATATTATAATATATATATATAATTATATATATAGATATATTATATATAACACAAATATAAATATAGATATATATATATAAGATTATAACATATATAGATATGCAATATATATATATACACATCATATCTATATGTATATATATATATATCTATATATCTATAGATATATATATATATATATCTAATATATTA
>NC_051427.1:2067992-2070492 GCF_015228065.2 Penaeus monodon
GTGAAATGAACTGGGGACCCTACAAAGTACTAACACATCAAGGCTCACATGAAAACTAATCAAGGATCATGACTGTGACACGGCGGCTGAGACATGAACCTACCCGTAATCAAAAAAAAAAAAAAAAAAAACTATTTTACTTTTATTGAATTATTGTAATATTGTATATTTTATTATATATATATATATATATTTTATATATATCATATATATAATAATATATATCTATATATGTATATTTTATCACATATATGTAACATAACCACAATCTACCTAAACTATAAAATTTATATATATATTATTATAACTTATGTACTAAATACACCAAACTCATATATATATATATATTGTTTTATTTTTTGTATTTGTTTGTATTTATATTATATATATACTATATCTATATATATATATATATATATATATTAATAATAATTATAATATATATTTCATTGTTTTGTGTGTGGGTGTTGGTGGGTGGTAGTTTTTGGTGTGGTGTTTGATTTAGCGTTGATTGTGTTAGTGTTTTGTGGTGGTGTTGTGTGCGTGTGTTTTTGGTGTGAGTGTCGTTTGTGTGTGGTGTGTGTGTGAGTGTGTTTGTGTGCGTTGTTGGTGAGTGTGTTGTGTTGTGTGTAGTGTGTGTTTGTGTAGTGTGTTTGGTGATTTGGTGTGTGTGTGTTAGTGTTTTTTGTGCTGAGTGTTGTGTGTTGTGTGTGTGAGTGTTGTGTGTGAGTGGTTTGTGTGCGTGTGTGTGTGTGTGTGCTGTGTGCTGTGTGTGAGTTTTTAGTGGGGTGTGTGTGTGTGAGAGTGTGTTGTGTGTGAGTGTTTGTGTGTTCTGTGTGTGTGAGTGTGTTTGTGTGTAATGTGTGTTGTGTGTGAGTGTGTTTGTGTGTGTTGTAGTGTGTGTTTGAGGTTTTTTTCCCTTTGGTGTGATGGTTTTGTGTGTGTGATTTGTGTGTGTATGTGATTGTGTGTGTGTGTTGATTGTTTTGTGATGTGTGTGTGTGTTAGTGTAGTGTGTTTGTGTGTGAGTGTGTTTGTTGTGTGGTGTGTGTGTGTGTGTGGTGTGTGAGTGTGTTTGTGTGTGAGTGTGTTTGTTGTGTGTGTGTGTGTGTGTGTTGGTGAGTGAGTGTTTGCATATATATTTAAAATGACGTGACAGGGATAATTTAGGGTTTTAGTCAAGCACAGGAGAGAAAGAAAGAGATAGGGAAAAAGAGAATGAATTAGAAAAGAGAGAGATAGAGAAAGAAATGAGAGGCAAGGAGAGAAAGAGGGAGGTAGGTTGATAGTCAAATAATAAATGTTCAAATCTGCTTGATAGCATCTTGACCAAAGTTCAGCGTTTGAGGACCTACAGACGAAGAACCAAAGATGATTTGCTAAATCCCAATTTACTTCCATCAAATATGATCTGATTTAAACTCTTTCTTCCAGAAATATTTATGATATATATTTACTACTGCAGGCTAAAGTCGCGGAGCAGAGGAGGATATTTACAACTGAATATGAAAAGCTGCAGAAGGAAAATAGCCATTTGAAGCAAAAGGTATGTGTAATATAAGGATAAAGGGAAAAGGAAAAGAATGGGAAGAGAGAGGGGAAGAAGGAGAGGAAAAATGAATGGGGAGATTTTATTAATATACATGTTT
The DNA here is from genome assembly GCF_015228065.2 of Penaeus monodon. NCBI lineage: Eukaryota > Metazoa > Arthropoda > Malacostraca > Decapoda > Penaeidae > Penaeus > Penaeus monodon. The sequence continues at coordinate 2,069,642 of NC_051427.1, forward strand.
TTATATACACACTCGTACTGTAAAGAGGGCCTCATGTGAGGGATATTATTGACACTGTAAGTAATTTCAGTCGCTCAAAATAGAGAGGATAAAAGTAGGAGAAATAGACCAACGCGAGAGATTAAGAGATCAACAGATAAAACGACAGAAAATAGAATGGAAGGGAAAGTAAACTATTGGGTAACATAGAAGACTGTATCTGTAATATTAGACGTTTTCCTGCTTGGATATGTAGGGCTATGTGCATTTCTCAAAATCCTGTCTGTGTAATAAAGGGAGAAAGACATAGGCATGGATTTAGAAATGCAGAATTGCACGAAAAGAATTTGTCTGCGACTTTCTGTTTTCTTTTTATAATAAAAAGGTACTGCAACCACATTGGAGATGACGTCAATGGTTCTCTCCGTCTGTCGGAAAGTAATCTGAAATTGAATGAACAATAACGGATGCAAGCCATAATGAGTCCAAGTGGGAGTAGAAGTGAGCGTGAAACAAGCTCTGTGGTTAAGACCGATTGAAAGTCAACTCAAATTAAAATCATTTTTCTTAATGTAAATATAACAAGTATATAGTTTTTACTGAAGGCCGAAAAGAGTAGAATTGGTCGAATGAGTGTTCATCCCATATCCTTAAGTGAATTAAGTAAGTATTCTTTTTTTGTAAGCTAGTTTTCGGTATTAACTCCGCCAGACATTTTTTTTTTTTATGGATGATAAAAAGAATTCTTTTGTAACAATCACTTAAGGAGGAAACGGATATATGCGGAGCCCTTTTCCTTGAGATTCTATTTAAGCTCCGTATCATTCTTCTCAAATGGACGGAAATCACCAAAGTCCTTGAAAGTGTGACTC
>NC_051427.1:2077992-2082992 GCF_015228065.2 Penaeus monodon
ACTGGAAAAAGTTATTACAAAATATTATAATTGCTTTGAACTACAAAACCTCAGGGAGTGTAAACATTCAAGCAAACAAACTATATCTTAATATATTTCAGGAGTCTAATACTGTGAGTACATACAGCACCTGGTTACAGAATTCAGTTTTGTTCAAGTAACTGTTTATCTTATCTAGCTTATCATGGATAGGCCCATAATAATTTCTAATTCATGGCATTATTTTGTAGTGATTCCATAACTATTTTATATAATACTGAACTGATTTTTATATTTATCTTTGCTGAAGTGCTCTCATAATCATTACATAAATGAGGTGTTTAGACAGTTGTTATTGTGGTCTGCTACAATAGATTATTGTAAGAAATGTAATAGCGAATTAAACTTTTTCTAATCACTATCTTTGTTTACCATACTATACTTAACAACAGTCAGAATTCCATGTAAAGTGAAAATGTGAAGCATCAAAATATGAAATTTCGTAATAGTTGTGATACTCTGTAAATATGTGAAGTAGATTCTGTGCTACATATTCCTGTTTCATAACTTCATTGATTCTGAGCTGAGTCGGAAGAAAACTTAACCAGCATCTGCGCAATAAAAGGGTCAATTCAATCTCCCTCCACAATGACAATGGCAAAAAAAAAATCATAACAGAAAACGATCGTAATAAAAACTGTTTGTTTGTTTGCAAGAAATGTTCAATTCATCTCTGTACCAGAAACAAGACCCTTTAGTAATCTTTTACATAATATTCAATGACACACCTTTTGATATTCAGAGACGAGGCATTTGAGCTGAAGGAATAACAATGACAGTTTCATAACAATAACAGTTTGCCAGTACAAGCAAAGGGTAGAACGGTTGAAATAAAATACAAGAAGTTAGAAACTTGTCGAAAAAACACGTAGAACCACTTATAAGTCATCACATTCTTGTGGGACATTAAAAAAAGAAAAAGAAAAATTGACTAGGAAGATTGTGTGTATTGCGTGTTCAACGAAATTTCCAATAAACAATAACAGTTTGCCAGTACAAGCAAAGGGTAGAACGGTTGAAATAAAATACAAGAAGTTAGAAACTTGTCGAAAAAACACGTAGAACCACTTATAAGTCATCACATTCTTGTGGGACATTAAAAAAAGAAAAAGAAAAATTGACTAGGAAGATTGTGTGTATTGCGTGTTCAACGAAATTTCCAATAAAATAATATTTTAATGATCAAAAGGAGGATAGCATCGGTTTAAAAGATTGTGTACTTTAAATACTTTTTAAACCAACTTCTTTTTATGATGAAGCTGAAGCAGTGGATGGGAAAAAGGTTACATGATGTCAAAATTAAAATATGATAGCAATTTCTATGCATGTTGAAAAAAGTCATTCTTAAAGTGACAGATACGGTGTGCATTGACATGATATGAGATCAGCGAGTGAACAGGAAATCGGCAAAACATTCAAGTATATCTGTATACAATCCATATTTTGAATCTAGCAAGACAAAAATGTGTTAAATGTATTTTGCATTACTTCTCGAAGACAGTCCGCAATATCTCCTACTTGCCATATCAGAGTCGATGACAAATTCTTAAGGTTTTTGAGAGTAAGTTTGTCATAATTGCCACTTAGTTGAAGAATGTACCATTTTTGGAGATATGTGTAAATTTGGCCGCATAACGATCAAATAAATCAGTTGTCTTAATATGATTGAATTCTGCTGTAGATTCGTTAGAAAGGAATCACACTTACGACCTCTTTAATAACACACCACTGTGCCAAGATATGTACGTGGTTCACCAGATGTAGATAGCTTTTCAAAGTAATCGGCTTCCTACGCCTGAATGTGAAGGTTTGTGAATATATATATAAATATATATATTATATATATATATATATATATATATATATATATATAAAATATATATATATATATTATATATTATATATATATATATATATAATTATATAATATATATATTATATATATATATATATAATATATATATATATATATGTATATAATATTATATATATTATATATATAATATATATATTATATATATATATATATATATATATATATTATATATATATATATAATTATATATTATATATATATATATATATATATATATATACTGCCACGAAACTTAAAACTTAAACATAAACAGCTTGCATAGATAGAATGTGTGAAACGTTAGAAATAACCTCTTAAACATTTATGTTCACTTTAACTATCAAGACACGTTAAGCACTAGCAGACAAACATTATTTACCACGTGTTTCCATGTCATGGCAACACTCCGTGACGTCACAATGACCTTGTTACCATCATTTAGTTATAAGATTTTTTATATATATACACATATACATATGTACATATATGTAGATATATATACAGACATATATATATATATATATATATATATATATATATATATATATATATATATATATATATATATATTTTGGTGTGTGTGTGTGTGTGGTGTGTGTGTGTATGTAAAGGATATTTTGTTTAAAATGGTTTAGTCTGTCACTGAATTCATTACATTATCCAATGATGTTCTCACTTTCATTAAAATGGTGGTATGAAAAGATGCCACAACCATTACCATATATATATATATATATATATATATATATATAATATATATATATATATATATATATATATATATATATATATATATATATATATATATATATCATAAACAAAGGCAAAACTCAGTGTAAATAATATCCACGTCTCAGCGAGCGTGTCAAACGGCCCAGGTGTCACGGGGCTTGTTTAAGCTTGGCGCTGCCCCGATTAACCTCGGGGACACGTGAGTATCGTGGCGTCTGGCGTCAGCAAATCCATGTATATACATAAAAAGCTTGGAAATACAAGAAATGAATATAAATATTACGAATTCATTGCACTTACAATATGCCACGAATTAGCGTATTAGTGTATTAATTAAATGCTTTCCTACTCACGAGGCGAGGGTCACAGTGTTCACTCGAACAAGTGGTATGGCAAAGTGCCCGATTATCTGGCAGAGTACGACCAGGTGAGGCAACCCTACGCGCATGCGCATTGCAATAAGGGGGTACGATGAAAACTTACTTTTAAACAAAAAAATTTACAATCGGTTTAACAATGTCTTCATTACTTATAAACCCACAATATCATATATATATATATATATATATATATATATATATATATATATATATATATATATATATATAATATATATATGTATATATATATATATATATATATATTATATATATATATATATATATATATATATATATATATATATGCATACATATATATATATATATATATATATATATATATATATATATATAGAGAGAGAGAGAGAGAGAGAGAGAGAGAGAGAGAGAGAGAGAGACAGAAAGAAATGGATGTGATTGAAGGAGAGACTAATAAAGAAAACATGAAAAAGAGAGAGACAAAAATGAAACGGGAAAGAAAAGAAGAAAAAATGGCCAGCGGACCTCGCACCATGCAGATGAATTCAAGGCCGCTGCATGCAAGCGGTGCTTTGCATCATCCGGGCTTTTGTCTAGGGCGAATTAAGGGCGGGAAAAGACAATTGCATTTTGTATTTTTCTTCTTTTTCCTTTCTCTCTATTATCTCTCGTTCCCCACTTTTTCCCTTCCGTTTTCCAGTGTCCTCTCCGCAATTGTTTTTTTTTTTTTTTTTTTTTTTTTCATCGGCAAACGAAAAGCTTAATGCCAATTTTTCAAAAAAGGGTTTCGGACTGTATTAGGGAAGGGTGTCTTTGTAAGGGGGTTAGGGGGAAAAAGTCAAAAAACGGGGGGAAAAGAAGAAAGTGATGGAGAAAGAGGAGGAAAAAAGGGTAGGGCAAAAAGGGGGGGGTGAAAAAAAGAGAGCAAAAAAAAGGGGAAGATTTGGGGTAAAAAGAAAAGATAACCGAAGGGAAGGAAAAGGAAGGGAAAGAAGAGAGAGGAAAAGAAGAGGAGAGAGAAGAGAGAGAGAGAGAAGGGGGAGAGAGAGAGAAGAGGGGGAGAGAGAAAAAAGAAAGAAGAAAGGGAAAAAGGGAAAAGGGGAGGAGAGGAGGGGAAGAGAAGGGAAGAGGAAGAGAGAGGAGGGGAGAAGAGAGGAGAGAGAGGGAAAAGGGGGGGAGAGAGAGAGAGAGGGGGAAAAGGGGAGAGAAAGAGAGAGAGGGGAAGAGGAGGGGAGAGGGGGAAAAGAGGAGAGGAGAGGGAAAAGAGAGAGAGAGAGAGAAGAGAGAGAGAGGGAAAGAAGAAGCGAGAGAGAGAGAGAGAGAGAGAGAGAGAGAAAGAGGAGAGAGAAGAAAAAGGGAGAGAGAGAGAGAGAGAGAGGTAGTTAAAAGTGAAAAGCGAAAGAGCAAAATGGAGAGACAAAGTGAGAGCAAAGGAGAGCGAAGCGAGACCAGCAGCCTGTTGCACGCGTCTCGCAATTGCAAGACCCCACCCAGCCGAAGCGCGTCGATTTTACGCCCAATTATCCAGACTCCCCTCGCCCCCTTCCCCCTCCCCCCTCTTCCCCTTCCTTCCTTCCTTCCCCCCCCCCCCTTCCCTCGCGTTTTGTTATTCTTCCTTTCCTATTTCTCTCCCTGCCTCTCCTACCCCCTTCCACCTTTTCACCCTCTGCTCCCTCCCTCTTCTCTGTCCTATCTCTCTCTCCTCATGCTCTCCCCCAATTTCCCTTTCCTTCTTTCCTCTCTCCCTCCGATCTTTCACCCTCCTCTCTCTTTATTTCCCTCCTCTCTCCTAACCTCGGTCCTCTTCCCTCTTTATCCGATATCGTGCCTCCTCCCTCCCTCCTCTTTCTCCTTTCTCCTCTTTCAATTTCTCCCCCTCGTCTTTACTTCCTCTTCCCCTTTCTCTTTCACTTCCTCTTCTCCCTCCTCCCTTCTCCGCTCTCCCCACTCCTCTCCCCCTCCCCCCTTTCTCCTTCTCCAACCACCCCCACTACCGCTAATCTCCCCCCCCCCTC
>NC_051427.1:2107992-2110492 GCF_015228065.2 Penaeus monodon
GGGAAATCGCTATGGAGATCTGAGGCTCAGGGAATTACGACACAGCTTATTGGCCTGATATCAAGCCTCTAGACTGGTACTGAAAGTGCTGTAAAGTGTGAGGCAAGGCTGTTGTCCCTTGCAACCCACACTTTTTCCCACACTTGTATGGCTGGATAATGGGCATAGCTACTTAGCCAGTCAGTGGGGAGCAACACTAGTCGCAATATAAAGGTCTCGGCCCTTGACTTTGTCGCCGATGTTGCAATCCTATCTGAGTCCTTGGAGTCAATTGTGGCGGCTCTTGATCATTTAGCATGAGGCGAAGCCCTAGGCTAGAGGTTCTCCTGGACCAAGACCAAGATTCAGGACTTTGGGGGCCGTTAGGGTAACCAGTTCAGCAGTCCATCCATGCTTGCGGCGGAGACCGTTGAGTCCCCAGAAAGTTTTACATACCTTGGTAGTGTAGTCCATATCTCGGGTTGTCAGAGCCAGAAGTCAGTAGCCGGATGGGTCATGGCAACGGAGCCTGAACTCGATCAACAAGAGCTGTTTGGAGATGTCGGTACCTATGTCAGAAGGACCAAGCTGCGTGTCTTCAGTGCCTTGATACGTCCGGGTTTTTGCTCTATGTAACGAAACCTGGACGCTAATCCAGTGCCTTGGAGTCTCACCTTTGATGCCTTTTGTAACAATCCTTCAACCGGATCATGGGGTACAGTTGGCAGGACCACGTTCACCGGCGGTTTGCACCGTGAGACTGGCCATGGGAACATATTACTTGCATCATCCGTATCCCACACTCAGGCTATATGCCACCTAGCCTTCGCTCCCTATGGACGAACCTACCCATCAAGGTTGTCTCTCTGCGAACCAACCTGGGGTTGGAGGAGACCTTGTGGTGGCGTCCTAGGAGTATCATGGCTTGTCAGCGTCGACGAGACCCCCCCTGTCGCGAGGAATTAAGAGATGGGCCCGTGGCCGGAAGCGAAGGGTAGATCGACCATACCCCCCCGTCGGTGTTAGCCCCTTGATGATGATGATAATATATATATTAATATATATATATTAAATAATATTATATATATATTATATATGTTCCATATATATATATATATATATATATATATATAATATATTATATATATGTGTGTGTGTGTGTGTGTGTTGTGTATTGTGTATGTGTGTTGTTTTGTGTGTGTGTATGAACATATACTTATAATACATATACATGTACAAACATACACATACATGTATGTTTCACGTATATATATGTATAATATTCATATTTATATATTAATATATATATATATATATATATATATATATATTATAATGTATATATATATATAATATATATATATATTATATATATATATACTATATATATAATATATATATATATTTTATTTATATATATATACATCATATATATATATATATATATATATATATGTATACAGATATTCAGGGGTGAGGCAAGGCTGTGTCCTTGCACCAACACCTTTCAACACTTGTATGGACTGGATAATGAAGCAGAGCTACTAGCCAAAGTCAGTGTGGAGCAACACTAGGCAATATCAAGGTCTCAGACCTTGACTTTGTCGACGATGTTGCCATCCTATCTGAGTCCTTGGAGTCACTGGTAGCGGCTCTTGATGCATTTAGCAATGAGGCGAAGCCCTTAGGCCTAGAGGTCTCTTGGACCAAAACCAAGATTCAGGACTTTGGGGGCCTGTTAGGGGAACCCGTTCAGTCGATCCATGCTTGCGGCGAGGCCGTCGAAGTTACTGAAAGTTTTACATACCTTGGTAGCGTAGTCCATATCTCTGGGTTGTCAGACCAAGAAGTCAGTAGACGGATTGGTCTGGCAACAGGAACCATGAATCGATCAACAAGACGGTTTGGAGATGTCGGTACCTATGCAGAAGGCCCAAGCTGCGGGGTCTTCAAGGCCTTGATACTGCCAGTTTTGCTCTATGGAAACTGGACGTATCCAGTGTCTTTTATTACCAGTATAAAGCTTGCTATTAGGCCAATTATCTGTTCGGAATTCCCCTGACTCTCAGGATCACCCATAGCGATTCCCGATGCACCGAGTAAAACGCCTTCTTGAGGTCAATGTAGGTTGCAAGCAACCCATGACCAAACTCACGACGGCGTTCCACAATTACTCGATGTCTAGTATACGGTCTATTGGGGAAACTTGCCAGAAGTAAATCCAGACTGCTCCGGTCTCTGATGCCTCAGTATGTGGTTTGCGGATTCGTTTCAGAAGAATGTGGGCGAAAACCTTGCCTGGTATGCTGAGCAGTGTAATGCACGGTAGTTACTACAATCCCATCGATCCCCTTTCCCTTCTAGAGAGGGCTGCCCAAACGCCCCTCAGCAGGTCAGGGGGAATGGTACCAGACTGCCAGATGGCAGTCAGGACTTCTGCAGGCCCGAGCCATGGGTTCACCCCAGCCTTTAGCAGTTCAGCAGGGATATCACATTGCTTGCAGTTTCCCAAACTCTTCAG
>NC_051427.1:2115492-2117992 GCF_015228065.2 Penaeus monodon
CCACACCTTTAATAATTATAACCAATACATCTTGGCCGCGGTGGCCGAGTGGTTACAGCATCGGACTCAAGACTGTCACGACGGCAATCTGAGTTCGAGGGTTCGAGTCACCGGCCGGCGCGTTGTTCCCATGGGCAAGGAATTTCACCTCGATTGCCTGCCTGGCCGCTATCCGGGCAAAGCCGCTAGTCGGGTAAATAGAGATGGTGACTCGATAAAAACACCGGGCGGAAGGCAATGGCAAACCACCGCTCTAAATTGCCAAGAAAATCATGGAAATTCGTGATCGCCAACGTTCTGGTGGGACAGGGCACTTGTGTGTGTGCATATATATATATATATATATATATATATATATTATATATATATATATATACATATATATATATATATATATATATATATAATATATATATGTATATATAGATATGTATGTATGCATGTATGTATGTATGTATGTATGTATGTATGTATGCATGTATGTATGTATATATGTATGTATATACATATAAGTCCACATACTCAAAGCCTAAACAAACCTAGTACATAAAAACAGCAAAATAGCGAGGGCAGGTACATGTGTCAGGTGACCAGCTGGCAGGACTCGTTGTCATGGAGACGTCGGCAGACTAGTTGGCACAGTGAACGTGGATTAATTGGGACTTACTTCGTGGAAGGAAAAGGAAGTGGAGGCAGGTCATGGTGGTGTGTTAGAGGTGGAACTTCATACGGTGTTCAGTTCTATATTATTCCATCTTTTTTTGGTAGTTAATTTTATTTATAATTAATTTCTATTTTTCTATTATTTGTGTTTTGTTTATTTTATTTTGTTTGTTTTATGTATGTTTTTATATGATGTATGTTTGTTTATAGTTATTTAGTTTTGTATTATTGTTATCTTTTTCTATTATTTTTTATTCATATAATTCCTCTAAAGCCTAAACAAACCTAGTACATAAAAACAGCAAAATAGCGAGGGCAGGTACATGTGTCAGGTGACCAGCTAGCAGGACTCGTTGTCATGGAGACGTAGGCAGACTAGTTGGCACAGTGAACGTGGATTAATTGGGACTTACTTCGTGGAAGGAAAAGGAAGTGGAGGCAGGTCATGGTGGTGTGTTATGAGGTGGAACTTCATACGGTGTTCAGTTCTATATTATTCCATTCCCTGTTTCTTTGGTCAGTTCACCATTCCCGTTCTTCTTCGATCAATTCACATTTCCTATTTTCCTCATTCATGTCATCTCTCCTGAAATCAGGGTCGGTCACCAGGGCCTGTTGATAGACTCCTTGCAGGCTGAGCACATGTGAAGCCTTCTGTATGTAACAAACTTCACAAAGAACCCCATGGAACAGAACTTAAAGGTGTTGGCAGTTGGGTTACGTGAAAGTGTGATATTGGCAACAACGTTAAGTGCGAGCAGTAACGGTATTATTCAAAAAAAAATATCGGCAGAAATACAAACGCAAACAGCTATTGCAATTATTGAATGAATATGGTGAAACTCTGACACGTATATCAATATAAACGTGTATATATATATATATATATATATATATATATATATATATATATATATATATATATATATATATATATATATATATATATATATGATAATGAAGTGAATCGATTTTGAATTATTCACTGAATTAGTACATGAATGTGTGTGTGTGGGTGTGTGTGTGTGTGTGTGTGTGTTGTGTGTGTGTGTGTGTTGTGTGCCAAGGTTTATATACATACATAATTTACATATATATATATCTATATATATATATATATATATATATATATATATATATATTTCTGTATATGCATATAGATAGATAGATAGCTATAGATATATGGAAACAATTCTTGAAATAATTGTATCAGTCTTTCTCTTCTCTCTCTCTCCGCTCTTCCCCTCCCCCTCCCCCTCCCTCCCCCGCCGCCTTCGATTCTCCCGAAATTACCCAATTAACTCTAGCAATCAAAGTGGCTGCTTTCCCTTGGGGTCATATCGCACACACGAGGGTCACACGTACACGCACGCAGAGACACGCACATGACACATACACACGCATAGACATACGCACATATTCTAAGTACATGTGAGGTATCGGCTGAATCCACGGAAATAAATATACGTTTTAAAACACGTACACGTACGAATGGGACAGAAACACCATAAATACGCATAGACAAACACATGAACACACAGAGAGTCATAGACGCGCTTAAACAGACACACACACACACAGACAGATTCACACACACACAGACAGATTCACACACACACACACACACACACACACACACACACACACACACACACACACACACGACACACACATCCATGCATGAACAAAGGCTGCATCTATTCTCCCTCTGGTATCGAAGCATAGAATGGGGAGGGAAGTGAGGGAGGAGGGAGAGGGAGGGGGCGTGGCGAAGGGGGTGAAAGGGGAGGGGGAAGGGCGGAGGAGAAATGCATGGACTGGTTGATTATTACAAGTT
>NC_051427.1:2152992-2158396 GCF_015228065.2 Penaeus monodon
CACGCACACACACACACGCACACACTCCTTTTTATCTGATGCCTCAAATGCTGTGTCTAGGGACTGTCAATATGTCCCTGAAACTGATGGTGTTATTACCTGCGATGCCTGTAATGTGATAGAGGAAGGAAGGAAGGGAGGAGGAAGGAAGGAGGTAGGAGGGAGAGAAGAATTAAGAGGAGGAGGGAAGGAGTGATTGACGTTATTATGATAATTTCTTTTTTTAATCACTCTCATTATCATATAACTCGCTTTTAATATTTTGGTATTTACATTTTTTTAATGATTTTCATTATTTTTAAGAAATGACCATTGTTGTTATTATTATCATTATTATCATCACCAGTATCATTTCCTTTGTTATAATCATCATCACCGTCACCATCACCATCACCATCATCATCACCATCTCCACCATCATCATCATTATCATCATCATCATCATCTTCATGCTTATATTTTTCAGTATATTTATGATCATCATTATCATTTCTTCCTTATCACACCTATCAGTATTGCTACTGTTGCTACTAGAACCACCATTGCTACTGCTACTATCATTATCATTGTTTTGATCATTATACTCATAATTCTTATGATGATTCCCCCAAAAAATCAAAACTCAATTAATGTAATCATAACAGTTATGATTTTCATTATCATCAATTAAGTATAGCTTCTATTATCTTTTTTTTTTTTTTGTATTCAATTTGTGCAGACCAATAATATTTTTTTTATTTAAACAATGACTTAATTAATAGAGAACCAATATCGAAAAATCTTAATCTAATCTCAGCTGATGGAATTACCAATATTTTAAAGGTGAACATCCCCCTTAATATTCCTCTCGGTACGCTTGTATATACACATAAAATGATTCAATCTTTCATTCTGTTGTTTTGGACTCTGTTATGTTATTTTGCTTAACATGTTCAGGATTTTGCGTTTGTTCGTTTGTTATCTTTGCTTCAGGATCATCTTGGTGTGTTTCGTGTTATAATTTCAATGTACTTTAAGTCTTTGTGAGTGACTTTGTGATTGTTATATTTGGGGCCTTATCTAAAAAAACACGCGAGGGACTGAAGTAACAATCATATCTCATTCGAATAAAAGAACATGCTGCAAAATATGTAGCATTCTGATATTATGTCATGTAGACCAGTAACGTGCAAAGACTTTCAGAAGGGCAGGACTTAGCTGGAAAGCAAGGCCAATCCCATGACCAAAACGCGGCTTTTATTTCCCTGAAACTGACTAAAATAACTTTTCTGATCAGGAGAACACGAAGTTGAGAGAATCAGCTGAAAAAAGGTCCCGACAAAACAGACACTTTTCTCTCCCTGAGACTGAATAAACTGACATTAAACTGACGGAGACAGAAAAGTGCAAAAGTTGATACTTCCACGATTAAACCGGAACTTTGTTGTCTCTGATGCCGAATGCAGAAATTGGGAACTTTTCATACGAAGACGGAAAAGTGCAAAAGTTCATACTCAGTGAACTCCGATCCTCCCCATCCCTTCCGTGCAATTGCCTGGCGTTTGATGCATAACAGGTCCGAGTCTGGTCTCTAGATTAGTTTTCGAAAGAGACGCTGTTTATTAAGTGTTTCTGTTCTGTTTATCTCTCTCTCTCTCTCTCTCTCTCTCTCTCTCTCTCTCTCTCTCTCTCTCTCTCTCTCTCTCTCTCTCTCTCTCTCTCTCTCTCTCTCTCTCTCTCTCTCTTTCTCTCTCCCTTTCTCTCTCTCTATCTCTCTTTCTCTCTCAGACTGAAAGAGATGATACTGGATCAAAAAGCTTTCATATCAATCCATTCACCTTGGGTAGTAAGTGCATATAAACAGAATTTACCAGAGTTACACATGTTGACAAGCGATAAGATTTCCCCTAGCTTAATGGTTATGCCCTTATTAGCTGTTAGTGCTGTATGACCTTTGATGTTTAGCACATTAATTTTTCTAACCATTAACCATCATGTATGTTGTTTCTGCGTTGTAAGTACAAACGTGAAAACGCAATTTATTTGTATAATTTCCATTTGACTTATAACGGAATTCTTATGTCACTCATGTTACTATCATTCAGTATTAATTTTATTATATATATTCTTGTTTTTAACTTCCTATATTTTATTACGGGGCAATTAACATTAACTCATTTCGATAGTGTTACTACTACTCTTAATGATGTTAAGAATGATTAAATTAATGATAGTTATAATAATCCTACCAAAGTGTCATCCGATAATCCTCATAAGGACAATTGATAATCACTAATATAGGGAATACTACCAAAAATACAATGGCAGAGATAGCGTAGATTTTATTTTGTCATTATGATTATTGGCCTCTTTATCATTACCATCATATTCATTATCATTATCTGAGTCACTAAGAGTCATTATCACCATGATTCTGGTCGTAAAGATCCAGATAATTACAAGCGGAAAAGCTGAAATTGAAAACCTTATTCACTTTCGCCCTCTTCACAATGCCCTTGTATTAAAAAAAAAATGGAAGACACTTTTCATAAGTCTGATTTATCTAATTTGATTTGATTAATTATGTAACCTTAATTTACCTCTTTTACATTATTAGTCGAATGAAGGACCGTGCTTATGGCTAAGTTAAGTCTACATGCATTTACTGGTTCTCAAATTCTTTATCTAAAATGTTTAAATATATATCAAACTGGTAAGATCCAACAACAACAAAAAGAGAGAGAGAAAAAAAATAATAACATTAATGATAATAACTTTTTTTGGACTAGCTAAAACTTCGCCCGAAAAAAAATGGCGTAAAATCGTTTGGGTTTGATTTGCCTTCATTTGTCTATACTACTAAATGTAATCTAAATTGATGTGATATGATCTAACATGATTTTGTGCGGCCTTACATGTCTTAACTAGACCTACACTGAACAGACTAGGCTTCATTTATTCTAACTTGACTTGGCTTAGCAGAACCGAGATGAATTGATATGAACTGAAGAGATTCACCTTACACCAGCTGCCTCCCTTACATTTGACATGACCCGAGCAGGTCTTAGGGATGAGTATTAAACACATAAAGAAAAGCCTTTCTTTAACAACAATAGCATAATAACAACGCACGCACGATGGTAATGATAACACAATTCGGTAGAACACAATGAACAATGGAGAACAAAGATTAAGAAGATGGATAGCCAATCATTCTTAATAGCACTATACCATTTAAAAGAGGTGCACACTTTTGTTAATGTGATAAATAAAGTCTATTTTGTGACTAAGTGATCGTTAACATTTTTCATCAGAATTTTTGTTTTTATTAAAAAAACAATGGCTTCATCTGATCATTTGTCGTTACTGGCATGTCGAGTATATTATAATTATTATTTTGTTTACTATATTTCTGTCGGCAAGATCATTTATTGCATTTTATTCTCATGACTCCCGTGAAATACAGGATAGGCTGTTGTAACTTTGTTAGCAGTGATGTTTCAACCTGGAAATGTATGTACAGTATGGCATATTCCAAGTGTTAAATACCTCTCAATTTTTAACTAAAAGAGATAATGAAATACAAAGAATATAACATCAATAACGAAAATAATAAATACAACAAATTCCATATAATGACTCTATATAATCAATTTAACATATATAAAAAAATACACATACTAACAAATTAATAGTCATACAAATTTGTATTCTCTGAGTAAAATAATAAGCCATACACAATGTCAGTATCAAGTAATTAGATGCAAATAATAAATTTACTTACGCAATACCTCCCATCGCTGGTGATACATCAAACATCTTCATGTGTGACAACTGAAACCAATACATACGTATAATTTCTACTACATACATGAATATATATAGCTATATACAAATACAGAATTATATCTACCATCTCATATGCCTATCATACTTATGACCATACAATATTAATGAGGTAAATAATAATTACAACTAACCCATACATATTATCCATGAAACATACCTGTATTTAGATTTAAAATCAAAATATTGAGATAAACCATTCTTGATTGTCTATGACGATAAAAGGAGGAGGATGAGTACCCCACCGATAGCCTAGAAAAAATATTACCCTAAAGAAAAAGGACAGTTTCGTTTTATTTTATTTATTTATTTATTTATTTATTTATTTATTTATTTATTATTTTTTATACGAAATAAGAAAATAATAGCATTTGATACTGGGCTTTAGATCAATATTTCTAAGCAAAAAAAAGAAAGAAAATCTACGGGTTTCACTCTTACGGTAATAACCATATTTATTGGTTGGCTTCTTGCCATTAAAAACTATATATGTTTGTTTCCACACAACCAAATTTGGATGGATATGAAAATAAACCAGGCGTTGTATTGTTGTCAGTGGTTCGAATAATATGCGTATTAACGTTGCTTTATTAATACGACACATATACGTGTTTACAGTGTTTGCAAGCCGAATGTGATGCTAACATATGAAGGGAGAGAAAGTAAAAGAAATGTATACGGATAAACAAAAAGGAAGTATAAGTAGATAGAAAATAGACGGAAAAGAAAATTATATCCACCAAAATAAAAAAATATATACACCCACCCAACACACCACACACACATATATATATAATATATATTATATAATATATATATATATATTATATATATATAATATATATATATATATCTGGTGTTTTGTGTTTTAATTTTATAAAATTATTATTATAATTATATTTATATATATATATTATATATATATAATTTTTATACAATTTTTATATAATATATATATTATATATATAATTTTATATATATATTAAAAATATATATAATATTATTTTATCATAAAATTATTATGTATTGCCCTTTATTAGGTAAAAATCTCTTCAGTTCATTCAATTCTAGTATATATAAATATATATATAATATATATATATAATAATAATAATTTTTTAATATATATAATTACATATATATTAATTTATATATAAAATTTTATATTTTAAAATATATATATATATTTTTTTGGGGTGTGTTTTTGTGTGTGTGTGTGTTTGTGTGTGTGTGTATGATTTGATATTTTTTTATTTTTTTTACATATATGAAAAATTTTACATAGGGAAATAATTATATATATATATTTAAAATATATAATATATATATATAAAATATATATAAATTTTTTTATAAATATATATATATATATATATATTATATATATATATATATATAATATAATATATATAAATTTAATTATATTAATTATATATATTATATTATATATATAAAATTTATATATATATATATAAAAATACAAAAATAAAAAAAAAAAATATATATAATTTTATAATATTATTATATATATATATATATATATATATATATTATAATATATATATATATAATTATATAT
>NC_051427.1:2168821-2188481 GCF_015228065.2 Penaeus monodon
TTTTTTTAATTAAACTGAACCTTTGAAATTTTTTAAAAATTAAACCTTTTTTAATTTTCAAATTTAAAAACTTGAAGCATTAAAATAATCTTTTTAATATAAAATTTTTATACAATACAATATATTTTTTTTAATTAAATTATAATATATTTTATTAATATATATAAAATAAAAATATTTTTATTATATAAATATATATAATATATATATAAATATAAATATATATATTATTTTTAATAAAATATTAATTATTTAAAATTATAATATTTTATATATATATATATATATATATATAAATATATTATTAATTATAATGTTTAAAATTATTTAAAAATTCAAATAATATTTTTTTTATTTATTTATATTAATATTATTTTTATTATATATATATATATTATATTTTATTTATATTTTAAAATTTATTTTAATTTTAAAATTTATATATTTTATTTATATTCTTAATATATTATCCTTTATTAAATTAAAATAAAATATTCTTTATATTTTTAATATATCATATATTATTTATATAATATATGACATATTTGTCTTCTATATTTGTTTTGTATTTTTAATTATTATATTATATATATATTTTATATATTATAATTATATTAAATTATATATTATTTTTTAAAATATGTATTTTTTGTTGTGTTATTGTGTTTTCTTATTTTAATTATTATTTTATATATTTTATATATTTTATTTTAAAACTTAATATTACTTTATTATAATATTATTTATATTATTATATTATATTATATTATATATATATGAACCGTATTCTTGAAAAATGTGAAAGGTATAAATAAATGATTTTTTACATCAAGATGTATTTGACCGTTTCGATTGCGTCTCGTCAGAAATACATTTTTTTCTGACGAAGCGAAATCAAAAACCGGTCAAATACATCTTTGTATTGTAAGATATTCTTCATTCAACTTTCAAAATATAAAATTTATTTAATAATAATATATTTTATATATATATATTAATATATAGAAATTAATATTAAATATATATATATATACATTGATATATTATATAAGGGTATATATATATTATATATTTTATAATATATATGAAAAATATATTATATTATAATATAATATATATATATAATTATATTTTATATATATAGATATATTATTATTATATAAATTATATATATATTATTATAAATTTTATATTTTAAATATTATCTATTATCATCTTTCAATTATATATTTATTATATTTAATATAAATATATATATAAAAATTAAAATAGTAATTTTGGGGATTTGAATTATATAATTTTAATTTATATTATATATATTATATATATATACAAATCATAAAATATAGTAATATATTATATATATAATATATATATATTTAAAAATTCATAATTATATATATTTATATAATAACAACCTATTTATATTATATATTATTAATATATATATTATCATTATATTATTATAATTTATTTTATATAATAACACCATACAAAACATTTTAAAGACATAATATTTCCCCCTATATATAATATATATTTTATAAAATATATATACTATATTATTTTTATATATTATATATATATAATATAATATAATTATTATATTTTAAACCATATTTTTCCTTATTTTTATAAAATTATATTATTATATTTATATATATATATAAATATATAAAATTTATATATATAAATATATATATTATATAAGAGAGAAGAGAGAAGAGAGAGAGAGAGAGGAGGAAAATGATGTATATCTGTCTATCTATCTTTTCAATTTTTTTTTTATATAATGTTAATATATATATATAAAAATATTATATATAAATATAATTTTTGTTTATATATAAAAATTTAAAAATTTTATATATATATATTTAATATATAAATTATTTATATATATATATATGTATATATTTAATTATTTATTAAAAATTTATATTATATAATTATTTATATTATATATATATATATTAAAATATTCGTTACAGTGATAAATTTCGAATGAGTCTTAAAAAAATATTAAAAAGTTTCCTTTTCTCTTTAACCCTTTAAAACATAAAAGCCAAATCGGAAAAGGTGTTTTTATCTATAATTCTCTGTAATGAACAATTTTTTAAAAAGTCTAGTGACGCACGATCTGAATTTTTTATGTTTTTAATATCTTTTATTTGTAAATTTTCAGGCTCTTAAAAATATAATCATAAAAAATTACTCTTGTGATGTTTTGTTAAATATTTTCTTTGTTATGATTTTTTTCATTACGAGAAAATTGGAATTCACGATTTTGCCTTTCAGTTTTTTATATAAAGTAATGATAATAAAAATAATAAAAAATAAAATAATAAAAAATAATAATAATTAAAAGGTAAAAAGTAATTATCTTATTATTATTAACTTATCATCGTATTTTTTATTTTAAAAAATTTTATCTTATTATTACTATTACATTTTTATTATTATTTTTTATTATTATTGTGATAAAAACCAGACCCTAACAAAAATCATATTGTCATTTTTTATATTTGAAATTTGTCCAAATATTTAGTATGTTGATATACACTATTGTTTAGTATCCCCCATCTTTTCCCTATTTCTCTTCAATATTAAGAAAAAAAAGGCTGGGGAAGATAAAAGACGGGCCCCTCTCTCTCTCAAAAAAAAAAAAAAAAAAAAGAAAAAAAAAAAAAAGCGGGGGTCAAAACTATCGTGTTTTTTCTTTGATGATTCAAGACATAGATGAAACATAAAACACCCCTTTTCCTCTGGGACTTCTCTATCTTTTTAAAAAGCCTTTTTTTTTTCTTTTTTTTTCATTCCTATGATCTATTTATCTCTTGCCTTTACTGACTTTTCTTTTCCTCTTATTATACTTTCATACTTTTTTTTTAAACCTTTTAAACCCACTGCAGTGCTAGGCTCTCTCAATTCCACTGAGATTTTTTTTGGATTCCACCCATGTCTGTTTGGATGCCCCCCCAAATAAAACGCGACCCCGGCGCGCTAACAGCTGTGCCCGGCGGCGACTTCCCTACGAACCTGCGTTTGATTCTCGCCGGACTCGGGCTCGGGAGCAACCGAGCGCAGGCATTTTTAAAACGACTGCCGCGAGGGGGATTTGGCTCGGGTCGGGGTCCTTCTCAACCACTGGACTATGGGGCAGCCAATTAATAAATATATATATATATATGTATATATATATATATTATATATATTATTTTAATATATATAAAATATTGGGGTGGTTTATATACCACAACAACACACACCCACACCACACACACATAACACACACACACAAAACCACAACCAAACACACACACCACAACACACCCCCACACACCACACACACACCACGCACCAAACACGCACCCAACACAAAAAATACGTAAATATAATAAATTTTTAAATATAATATTATATATAATATATAAAGAATATTAATTTATATATTATATAAATATATAAAATATAATATATATATAATATATATATAATATTATATAATATATTATATATATATATATATATAAATATAAATATATATAATTTATTTAACACACAATTACATAATACACGAGATATAATGTACTATGTGTATAAATTATATAACATAATATATAACTAACACACACATATTGCATATATTATATATATATTATATAATAATATATATATATTTATATATATATACATAATATTTATTATATATATATATTATATAAATTAATATATATATATTTAAAATATAATATATATATATATTTTAAAATTTTTGTGTATGTGTGTGTGTGGTGTGCACAAAAAATAACAACGACGAATTGATAATGAGAGTTCCAGAAGATTAAAATGTTATTGTTATTTTTCTTCCAATATAATCTTTGTCATTTTGCATTGTTGTTTTTATTATCTGTTATTATTATATTATTATAGAAAACCATTATTCATTGTGTTGTTATTACATATAATATTATTAATATTATATATATATATATATAAATATATATTATATAATATAAAAATATTTACACTTGGGTGTGTGTGTGTGGTGTGGTGGGTAGCATATTATTATATATTATATATATATATATATATATATATTATATAAAAAATGTATATATATATATATTATATATTATTTTTTTTTTTTTTTTTTTTTTTTTTCTGTTGGGGGAATTTATTATTATTATATTATTATTATTATTTTTATTATTATTTTTTTTTTTTTTATAAATTTTTTATTTTTCATCATTTAGCCATTTGGGAAACAAAGAAAAAGAAAACAAAAAAAATGACTTACAACACCCAAACACTCAGACACACAACACACACCTACACACCACGCACATCACACGCACAGCACAGCACACGCACATGCCCTGCACACGCACAAACACACAAAACCCACACATATGTTTACAAACTTTTTATAATATGCACCCCAAAGAAAATTTTTAATTTTCCAAATTTCAATTGCGTACAGTTTTAAATTTTTATATTACTAAAAATAGCCCCGTTAGTTTCACTGCAGAACAGTCTTGGGCCTCAAATGGCGACCCTTTTCCCTGTTTTCTTTTTTTTTTGTGTCATGTTTTTATCATTCTTTATTTTGAACACTTTTCGACATTTACTTTCATGTTTTCCACAAAATTTATGTATTTAAACTGGACTGTTTCCAGACCAACCCAAAACTCGAACATGGGTTTTCCAATGGGTTTTACCCCCTTTTGGGTTGTGGGCAAGGAGTTTATCGTACAAGAAAAAAGCAGTCATTTTCTGGGAACCACTCACGATTTGGGGAAGATCTACAAAGATGCCCCCATACCAACCTCATTTAGATTTGACCCCAAGATCACCTTGGGAGGAATTTATTTTTGCTTTTTGGCAGTAAGGTTTCTTCTCTAAAAAGGTTCTAGTATTTTAGCATATCTCCCATGACTTTTTTTTATCTTGCTTTTTTAACCAAACAAAAACACAAAAATGTAATATTTTTTAATTTATCATGCATGCAGATGTATTTCATTAAAAATTTTTTCGAATCACAAAAAAAAAATAATGATAATATAAAAAAAAAAAACATCCTTTGATGCCAGCATTGTGAACCTTTTCCCAGTCATCGTTTTTTTTTTCCCCATGGTTATGAGGAAAAGAAAGGTTAGGTTACATCGACAACCCAAATTCTTTCATTTATTTCAATTGCTGACTGGTGATCTGTTTTATCATTTTACAACTTCTGCCAGTCTGGTAGAGCCAAAATTTCTTCCACATCTTTTTTTTTTTGATTAAACTCAAGTTTTTTCCAAAAATCAAGTTTTTTTTCACTTTTGCAAAAGAAGTTTTAGAAAAATCTATTTTTTGGTTTTTTCCCATTGCCTTTGGACATTTTTATAGATTAGTAGGAAATTTTCCTTCGACGTAGAAGGGTTTAGGTTTTTGTCAGGTGGGAGCACATGTATTTCCACATTTTAAGAAACAAAACCGGGAAAATAGAAAATTTAGGAAAGGTGTTTAAGGGTCAAATATTTGAAACCCCTTTAGGAAAAAAGGGGAAAGCTACAAACCTCCAAAATTTCCCCGGGTATTTTCCTTTGATTTTTTTGGTAATTTGTAAAAAAAAAAAATACTACAGAGAAGATTTGCCTGAGCAATAACAGGGTGGATCCCTTTCATTTTTATATTACATAACAGGGGGAGATAAAAAAACAAACTTAACTAGTCTGAATAATTTTACAGTATTGCCAATTTTACATAGAAGCACAAAAAATTTGAATATTTCAAAAATGAAAGGACTTGTTCCCGGATAGCAAGTACTTCACCCAAAAAGGGCCCCAAATTGAAATGTATAGTTTTGGCATTGGAAGATCGCACTTTCAAGACGAATAATGGAGCAGTTCTTGGTGAGACACCTCCACCTGGGCCCTACCCAAAACCAAAACCCTTTCACTCACCCCATTTTGCCCGCATATCTGAACCTGTGGCGACAGAGACAAAAACACTATTGTAATCTTATATAGAAATTTTGCATGGTGTGTTTGTATTTAAGATTGAGGCCCACCCTTGGCAGAGGGTCTAAGCGCCTAATCATTTTTTGCAAGAAAAAAGAGGTTAAAATTTTTGGGAAATTTTTCCCGGTGTAACAGCGTACAATAGAGCTAGAGTAAATTTATACACCAAATGGAAGCCCCCGAAAAAAATATAACTGTATTAGAGCAGAGGGGAAATCAATTTTATTATCTATATAAAAACCCCCCGAGCACTAAGGTCCCTTGTAAACAATGGGGTTTTTGGGCCCTTTTGGGAGTTTTGGAAAAAAGGGTTTATTTAAACCCTAATGAGATGGGACCAGAGTCTGTAAAGAAAAAGCCATTTGCCCCGGTGGGGCATAGTACCCTTCTGCTGTGGGGGCCTCTATATAAAGATGAAGAAAAAGTTAGCCAGCAAAAGAGTAAAAAACCCCTTTCACAATAATTATGGGAGGTTTAATGTCAAATAGGTAAAAACGCAGAAGGAGAAACCCCATAGTAGGGGAAAAAATTAAAAGGGACTGGAGAGAGGTGGGAAATGCTAATCAATTTTTGGGGGGCTCAAACACTAAATTCATGATACTTCTTTTAGAAAAAATGGAGGAAGTGGATAGGGAATTCGCCATTGACATCAAAAACAAAAGATTCATAATTTCAAAAAGGTGCAATATTGTAAAAAAAAAAAAAAAAGTGGAAGCTTTTAAAATAAATGTTTGGGAGCAACCCTGAAGGGGTTTAAAGGGCCAAAAATTTGTTACACCCCGAAGGGAAAGGAGTAAATATATGGCCCCAAACCAAATTTTCATTGAAGATCAGGTGACGAATTTAACCTTAACATCCTAAAAAAATTTTCTTCGAGCGACGAAAACCCCAACTTAACCAAATCAATAAACATTCAAAGATAAATAAAGGGAACTCACTTCAGTAGGTGTAGTTTCAAGGAAAACCCAGCAAACTCTTGGCAGAAAATAAAAGCTTTTACAAAAAAGAGCTCTGAAAGTATTATTAAAAAAGGGACAAAATAAATTGGGGGGACTAAAAAGACTAAAAAAAAGGAAAAAAGATGCATGGAAATTTAATACCAAATAAAAAGAAACAATGATCTCAGGTGCTACATGAAAACATAAATATCTTGGAGTGGGGGGAAACAATTGTATGCATATAGAAACCCGCTGGAGAAATCATAAAAAGAGGATCATAAAGTGTGGAAGCCCCTTTTCAGGGACTACACCAACTCAATGAAAAACCCCAGATAAAGCGAACCGGGGGAACGAGAGATACAATCACAACAAAAAAAATAAAAAGAGCGCTTAAAGAGGGTTTTACACCAGGTGAAGGCAGAAATTTTATGGGTCCTTAATAGATGCAGGGTAAATTTAACAGTGAAAATAGCCAATCTTTTTAACAAATGCCCTTTTCAACTTAAAAAACTGAAGCCCGAAAAAAATGCAACTTTTTTTTGAACATAAAATGGAATAGAAAAGGTCAAAAAAAAAATTTTACCAATAGCCTTCTTTCGTTTCTTACCAACTGTTTTCCAAAAAACTCACAACTCGCATCTTGACAAATTGGGGTTTAACCAACCCACAGAACAGGAACTTCTGCTAATTTTCCAAAAACAACCCTCCCAACTCACCCAAATAAGAGAAAAATAAAGGAAAATAGGAAAAACCCCCTTTTTTTTAGCATTCACAATTACAAAAATACATTTTTCTCTTTTTAAAAGCTTCGAAGATAGGGGGTAAAAGGGGGGATAAAGTAAGTATTAGAAGATATATATGAAGATGGGACAGCAACCATCAAGCTCCACATGGAAAGGGCGATATCATCTACCGAACGATCAGCTTGTCTTGTGGAAAAATTTGAAGGTAGAAGGCAAAAGGTTATCAAAAGGAGACCTACCTAAACAATTAAGTTTGCAGATGATATGTTCCCCTTTATGAATCTGCAAATGAAATTTAGCACTAAAAAAAACACTGAAAAAGAAAGTCTGAAAATCGGACTTGGGATGAAAAAGAAAAAAAAGGAAATCTTCGGTGGTTCCCCCCCGAACGAAAATTCAAGGCGAAGCGCGAGGTTTGGACAAATAAACCCGGGGGAACCAACAGACAAAACCCAGCGAAGAGGAAGGCGACGCATTAGTTTTTGGGGAGCGCCTTCACAGACACAGTACTTTTAAGAGGCTCCCTTCCTTATTTAAAAAAAAATCCCTCCCCGTTTTGATTTTGGAGCAGAAACGGGGCTACAACCAAATTCTGGAAGAAACTAAAAATTTCCCAGGAGAGATGGGGAATTTATTTGGGAATTTTGCCCAAAAAAAAACGGATAGGGCGACAGGACAAGGAACAGACAAAAAGGGGAAAATACTTTAGAGCAAAAAAAAAAAAATGAGAAGGGGGGGTATAAACAGACAGAAAAACAAAAGACAAGAAATTAAAAGAGGGATATGATAACTAAAGGGGGCCCAAGGCCCAAAACCCGGACAAATGGCCCCAGGAAAACGAAATTGGGGGCCAGACTGGAAACAAAAAAAACAAGACAGACAAAGTTGTAAAGATTTGAGAGGCCTACGTCTTTCGGAAGACCGACAGAGGAGAAAGGATGATAGGGTATAAATAAAAAAAAATAATATAGAAAATATATAAATATATATTGTAAATAATAATAATAAATAAACAGAAAAAAAATTAAAAAAAAAAAATTTTTAAAAAAATTAAATATAATTTTTATAATAAAATATATAATATTATATAATAAAAAATAATATAAAAATAATAAAATAAAAAAAATATATAAAAAATAATTAAAAAAATAAATATAATTTAAAAAAATTAATAATATTTTAAATATATAATAAAATAAATATATATATATATATTATATATATTATTATATTATGATTAAAATAAAAATTATAATATATATATATATATTTTTATATATAAAAATATTTATATATTTAAATAAAAATATTTTCTATATAATTATAAAATATATTATAATATATATTATTATTATATATATATAATATTATATTATAATATATAATATATATGTTATATATAAAAATAATATATATATATTATTATATATTATATATATTAAAATTATATATTTTTAAATTAATATTTTAAAAATTTTATTTTTTATATATATCATATATATTTTAATAATCATCATTATTTTTTTAAACATTTTAATATAAAATTATTTATTATCATTTTATATTTTTATATATATAATTAATTATATCTCTTTTTAAAATATTATGTTTTTAAATATTTTTTATTAAAATTATATATAAAAATATAATATTTTATAATTATTATTTAATATTCATATAATTTTTTATTATTATAATTAATATATTAATAATATTATAAATAAATATAAATAAAGAATATATTTTTATATTTTTACATCTTTACATTTTTTTTTTTTATTTAATTTTAAATTTTTATATTAATATATTTTTATATATATATTTTTCTTTTTTATATATATTTTTTATCTATATTATTTTCATTTTTTATTTTCTCTTTTATTTTTTAAATGTTTTTTTTTTTTTTTTTTTTTTTATTTTTATATTATATTTATAATTGTATTATTTATTTTTTTTAATTTTTTATTATTTTTTTATATTTTTTTTTTTTATATTATTTTATATTCTTTTAAAAATTTCCCCCTATAAAAATTATATACCCCCTTTATTAATCCTTTTTCTCCCTTTATCAAACCCTTATATATATCCCATTTTATCCCCCTTTATTTTTCTATTTTTTTATTTTTATATTTTTATATTATATTTTTTTATATTATTATTATTAAAGAGGGGTCAAAGCCCAAAGTCAAACCCCTTTTTTCCATTAAATTCAATGGTTATTTTTTACAAAAATAATTTATTTTACTCTGTGTATTAAGAGGTTTTTTTTAAATTTTCTTTTTAAAATTAAAGATCTTTAATGTCTCTTATATTATCTGGTATATGTTCCATATTTTGGGTCCACGTTTTTCCTTTGACGTCCCCTGTATAGGTTTTTCGATCTCTTAAAAAAAAGGGGAATTTACTTGACGGGGTCTGGAAACCTGAGGTTTCCTAAGGTTTGAAAAAGGCTTAACCATTTTGGGAAAATTTTCCCATAAAATTTTTTTGAAAAAATACACATGTGTCATAGCTGCTTTTAGAATTGACCTTTAACCATTTAAATTTTTTTTATATGTGGGGTGATGTGATAAATTTACTAAATTTTCCCTAGTGCTATTTGGCAGCAAATTTTTGTAATTTTTGCATTTTTTGCATCGGGCCCTTTTTAGCCCCCCCAAAATTTTGAACAATATTTAAATTATGCTTAGACTAAGTTTGCAAAAACCATGATTCATTTCAGTAGTGCTTTGATTTTTTTGTTTAAAGTATATCAGGGTACCCACCCCCTTCCGGGGTTATTTGAAAACGGTGGCTAAAAGTCATGAAGCTTCTAAGGGACCCTAGATTTTTCCTGAAGGCTCGTTTAATAGAGCAGCCTTAAAATTCATGATTGTGTCATTGGAATTCTAGTATTTCTGCCGACTACCTTGAAATCTTGAGTTTTATGTGGGTTAGTTTAAGCCATTTGTGTAAAAATTTAAAATTTTTGCTTGGTAAGAGTATGTTGATGTTTTTATTAAGTTTTTTGGTTGTTTACTGAGTCACTTGAAAAAAACTGTGAATAGGGCGTACGGGCCTAAAAACAGTTATGGGCTTTTGTTGAAAATCTTTATAAAAATTTTGAAATAGGTCGGACCAAAATGAGCCTTGCGGAACCCAAAAGGTATTTGTGTTTTGAACATTCATTATTGACTTACCGATTGGGCCTTACTAAATAATTTTAAAACCCAAAAGGTATCTTTTATGATTTACTAATTTTTTAAGGAGAATACATGGTTGAAAATAAAAAACCTTAGAAGGGGTTCGCAAAATGTGAGCAATTTACCTGTTTTTGTCTATTTTTTAATTTCATCAAAATTTGCAGAAAAGCTGTTCAGTAGAAACCTTTTTCTAAAACCGTTGTGTTTTAGATAAAATCATTGGGCCTCCAGAAACCGTCATTTTTATTTGCTTAATTTTTTCAAAAATTTTTTGATAAGATAGGGATATAGTAATGGGCAAAATTTATTGACATCGTCTATTCCCCCGATTTGAAAATTGGTGTTTACTATACCATTTTCCAAAAGCGACGGAAAGACACCGAAACAAAAGTTTTAATAATGACCGCAGAAGTACATTTGAGGTAACTATCTCTGATAAAGGCAAAGCAATCCCGTCTGCTCTACAGCATTTGTTTCGCGAAGATGTTTTATTACAAAGATGATTTTTTTCTTTTTCCGGGTTGGGGTTCAAAAAAATTATTTGAAAGCCTTGCCCATCTTGTTTTTTTTGTACTTAGAAGCAATTGTTTTTCTCAAAAGTTAGTTTTCCAAATTTTTTTTGAAAAAAGCATTAAAAGGGTGGGTTTTTGTAGGGCCCTATGAAATATTAGTGAGGTGTTTTTTGAAAGCACTAGGTTTTAAAAAATTTTTCCTTTTTTTATTAAGTTTCCTTATTTTCTGTAAATTTTATTTCTGAAAAAATTTTTCTTTTTGCCGTTGGGAATTGTAATTTTTTCATTTTTCTTTTTTACTTTTTTAATCTACCTGAAGGGCGGCCTCTTTCTGTTTCTTTTAAGGGCTTGTGGGCAGTTTTTATCGCTTAATGGCTCTCTGAATGTCTATTTACCATGGGCAGGGGGGCGCTGACGGTTCGGTTACGTAGGGAGCCATGCTCAAAAGCTGCTTTTAAAAAATTCTGTAAAGGGTAGTTATTTGGTGTTTAATTTTCTGTCAGTGAAAATTTGATAGAGTACTTTCTTTAGACAAAAAAGCTCGCAGAAAATGAGGTTTAGGTTTAAATCGCGAAAAGTTTTTATATGGTGGGCGCTTTTTTTTTCTTTTTATTTAAAAGTCTCGTGATAAGTTCATGGGGAGAACAACACGGTACATCGAAGTGAAAAATGAGTCTGGGTTTTTAGTTATTATTAAATCAAAGAGAAGAGGTGTTTTTTGTAATTTGGTGGGTTATCTATTTTTTTGTTCAAAATTTTTTTTTTCTTTAAACATCTTAGCAAATTAGCATTAGATTTTTTTAATCATCATTCAGGGCGCCTAAGATGAAAGCGGTTTTTTTTAAAGACTTTCTTAACACCTTTTTAATGTATTTAAAAGATTCAGAGGGAGCTGGGGGGCCCATAGACAGCGCCAAAAAAAGAAGGGAAACATGTTTTCTTTTTAGGAACCCCGAACTTCTACAGCAGTATTGCAATGCGTAGAGTATCCCGTTTTGCTTCAGGATCCCGTAATAATACATATCCCCCTCCTGCCCTCATCACTCTAAAACTTTAAATTTGGAAAAATTAATGAAATTTCTGCCCTTCCCGGTGGGGCCCTGTTTCATTATGCATAAAATGTCATGTTCTTCCCAACTGCATTTTTAATTCCTCAAAATGTCCGAGGAAGATTGAGCTTTAATGCTCTATTTTTGGACATTATGCATCGGTCATGGGAATGCGGGCGGCGTTTCCTGTCAAACATTCTTTCGCGCTTGTACTGTTTCTGTTTTAAGAACCTTTTAACATTGCAGGGAAAACATCAAGTCTAAAACAGATCGGGGTTTTGTCCTTTCCCCTTACAGCACTGTGAACTGGCGTATTGTCAGTGTCTCACTGTCTTATGGGCTTTACACTAAAATGTTTTCAAAAATTTTAGATAAAGTTGTTCAATTCCTCTTCTTTGTGTGGGTGAAACTGGTTTTTTGTAGGTAGACTGTGTTTGGACGATCTGCTCCCTTCAAAAGGCTTTGGGGTTTGGTTTTTTTCCCGTCTTTTTTTTCCCCTGTTTCTTGATATTACTTTTTGTAACCGTCTTCATCACTCTTGTGTAGACTTCGTTCGTTTGCATAGTTGTTAATGTGACTGGTGACCGTGGGGGAGGGGGGGCAGTGGTAGGGCGGTAACCCCCCCACCTGCTGCTGAGCTGTTTCCTCCCAGTGGCGGGGGGGGGCGAGTGGTTCAATTTTCTTGTTTTTATTGTTGTTCTGTTTTTTTCTAAACTCCGTTTGGGGTTTACTTGTGTAGAAACTTAACCTTGGGCTTCTTTTTGGGGTGTTGGGGTTTTCGGTCTGACGGGGGGGGTCTTGTTGACTTGGGGGGGGCGGGGAGTCTGTGTGGGCCGGGTCTCTGGGGGTAGGACGCCCGGGTTTAGGGGCACGTGGAGGCTCAGCAGAGTTTAAGGTCGGCGAGTCAGCAAGGGCGTGAGGCAGCTGGCTGGGCCCCGGCAGCGGAGAGGGGGGGAGGGTTTTGGGGGGAAGGATTGCCGTCGTGGTATGGCGGGAGGGTGTGGAGGAGGGTTTTGGGGGGGAGGGAGGGGGGTTGTACGGGGAGGAGAGTAAAAGGGAAAGGGTTTTTTAGGTGGTTTTGATCACGGGGGGGGTAGGGAGGGAGGGGGGGTTTTTGGGGGACCGATGTCCCCTTGTTGCTTTGCTCATAATTTTTTTAAGGACTTGCTGTTCGGAGAACATTTCCCATCAGCAAGTCAATTTTTTTCTCGATCAAATTTTTATCAGTGAAGGAGGGCCCCCTACAGTCGTGTTTTTACTGTACTCTTTTTAAAAATTAAAAAAAGGAGAGAATACCTGATTTCTTAGGCGGTGCCCCAAACGTTGGGGGAGTTCCCTTGTAGTTGTTGCAAACCACTTTTTTATTTTTGACACAATCAATCATTGTGTGCCGATAACGTTTATCATCCTTTTGTGTCCCCGGGCGTTTCCCGGGTTTTTTGAGTCTGTTAAATGATTCAATGTTAGGGGTTGTTTGATTTTTAGCCCACCTGTAATTTTTTTGATTTTGATCGTAGATGACCACCTTGCCCCAAACTTTTTGTAGCCACGAAAAACGAATTTTGTTTCCCCTATTGTTACACTGCCGAACTGATGATTGCTTTTTCAAAATGATTTCCCCGTTTGCACTGGTACACTGCTGTTTTTTGCTAAGGAGCCCCTCACCCGGGGCCGGGGGGGAGCCTTGACCCTGGCTGCCCGGGGGGGCCATCCTCGTGGGCGGGGGGGCACTTGACCCCCCGCCGGGGGGGGCCCTATCCTGGGGTGAGGTCCCGGGACCCTGGGGGGGGCACGGGGTTTCCCTGAGCCAAGGGGCCCCTTTCTCCTGGGGATAAGAGCTCGTCAGGCCCGAGAAACACCAGGAGGCCCCCCCGGTTTGGGCCCCCCAAACCCGGGGGGGGGGGTCGTTACCCTCTGACACTGCGGACCTGAGAAAAGGGATGGTTTGCTGAGTTGGGGGCTGCGGCGGGGAGGAGCAAAAACGCCGATCACCACGGCGGAACTCGAGAGATAACAAGGTAAAACAGATAATGGGCAGATAGAGAGGGATACCTGGGCCAAAAAAAAAATTTATTGTCGATTTTTTTCCATTATTTCCAAAAATCGTTTAATTGCTGTCATTCACCATTTTTTCCCTTATTTATTGGATTCTTTGCTTATTCTCTAAAATTCATGTTTTTTTTTGCGTTGATTTCGAGTCAAAAGCGTCTTTTATACAATTATTATCTTTTTTACCCCTTTTATTATTCTCGTGTCTTTTGATTATTTTTATATCATTTATTTAAGTGTTTAAACATTTTAAATTTTCCATTTTTTTTCCCTTTTTTGGGGCTTAAAGGAAAAAAAAAGAAATAATGAGGGGAAAAAAAAGAGAAAAACAAATCACAAAAAAAAGAAAGTAGACAGGGAAAAAGAAAAAAAAGGTCAGATAAAAAAAAAAAAAAGAAAGAAAAAGAGGAAAAAAAAGAAAAGAAAAAAAAATAAACAAAAAAAAAAAAAAAAAAATGGGGAAAAAAAAAAAAGAAAGAATGGGGGGTAAAAAAACAAAAAAAAAAAAAGAAGAAGAAAAATGAAGAAAAGAGAGAGAGAGAGAAAAAGAAAAGAAAGGGGAAGAAAAAAAACCCAAAAACAAAAAGGGCCAAAACTGTAAAAAAAAAAAACATAAATAAAAATAAAAAACCAAAACTTGCATAATCAAGAACATCTGGAGGGGGTCTCGTGTTAGGAATAAAGAAAAAAATAAATGAAAAAAAGAGAAGAGAAGAGGAGAGAGAGAGAGAGAGAGAGAGAGAAGAGAAGAGAGAGAATGGAAGAGAGGGAGAGAGAGGAGAGAGAGAGAGAGAGAGAGAGAGAGAGAGAAAGAGAGAGGAGAGAGAGAGAGAGTGGAGAGAGAGAGAGAGAGAGAGAGAGAGAGAGAAAGAGAGAGAGAGAGAAAGAGAGACAAGGAGAAAAAGGGTTATAAGAGGAAGAGATAGTAGGCGAGACAGAGAAAGAGAGAGGTGGAGGTAAAGAAAGATAGTAAGAGTAAAGAAAGGGAAAGGAAGAGAGGAAAGATTAAGTGAGACTTGGGTGGGAGGAAAATTGAGAGAAAGATCAAGAAGGACAAGAAATAAGGAATAATACACACACACACACACACACACACACACACACCCACACACACCCACACACCAACACAACCACACAAAAAAAACACACACATATCTACATATTATATATAAATAAAATTATAAAAAAATAAATATATATATATATATATATATATATTTTATATATATTGTGTGTGTGTGTGGTGTGTTTTTGTGTGTGTGTGTGTGTTTGCATGTTTGCTTGCTTATATCTGTTATGTCTATGTGTATGTTTTTTTTTTCTAAATGAGCGTTTACATTTATGAACATGAAATTTATGTGCGGCTAAACAGAGAGAATAAGAATGAGAATAAAAGCCTTAAAGTCCCAACAGAAAAGAATAAAAAAGTGAACAATCTCAATCGATCAAGAAAGAAAACGAATTAAAATGACAAAACTTAGTCGGATCCGGCGCGTCGCTCTTCCCGAAGGAAACGTTTCAGGAGAAGTTTGGAGGCGAACGATCCTGCGGCGGGAAGCCCGAGGAACGCCTGGGGAAGGCTTTCAATGGGAATACTATTTGTGTCTAGGGTATATATATATAAAATTAAAATAAAAATATATAGATATTATTTATATATATATATAATATAAAATATATATATATATATATATATAAAACCCCACACACACCCCACCATACACACACGTGTGTTTGGGTAACGATAAGTACATTTATTACTATCCATATATATATATATCATTATCTATATATATATTTTTAATATATAATTATATAATTATATATATATATATATATATAATATATATAAATGTATATATATATGGTGTTGTGTGTGTGTGTGTGTGTGTGTGTGTGTGTGTGTGTGTGTATGTAGAGATAGATAGATAGATAGACATAATGCAGTGACTGTATGGATTTATATCTATTTTATTCGACCGTGTAATTGCATATTAGATAAACTTGTCATCAATATTCAGCAAATAATTCAGTCATAAAACTAATCTTCATGAGCAAAGTGATGCTGATGTAAGCGATTAATATTTTTTTTCATGTTTTCGGGGTATTGAACTATCGCTTCATAAAGAAAGTTATGATACGTATCATGCTGTTGATATGCATTTGTATGCAACACAGATGGTGTTCTTATACTTTACCTATTCTGTCTACGTGTCCTTCTTCGCCTCCCCCTCTCTCTCCTTATTTTCTCTGTACATATGTATATGTACACACCACACACATACACACAACACACACACACACACACAGACACACACAAACATATACATATTTGTATGTACACACACAGACACACACAAACACACACACACAGACACACACAAACATATACATATATGTATGTACACACACAGACACAGACACACACACACACACACACACGCACGCAAACAAATACAAACCCGGTCATATGTAGTGTCAATTTCAAACATTGCCTTCTTTCATTTTCTCAAGTAAGGCAACATTAAGGAGAATTAAAATTAGACTTTTTTATATCTAATCATTCAGTCACCTGTTCTACAGCATTACTGTCATTTACACTAGTACTCAGAATATGATTTTTTAAAATTATTAACATGATCCTGTCACTGTGGCTTATATTCCTTGTTACGACGATAATCAATACTGCAATTCATACAAAATATTGAAAACATATTCCAGAACTAGGAGTGGTAAACCAATACGGTGTTGATATTGTGGGAGAAAAACAATATACAGTGTATCATTATCGTTATCTTTATTATCAACATCATTATCGTTATCGTTCTTCTTATCATCATTATCTTTATCATTATTATTATTATTACTATAATTACTATCATTTATATCATCATTATTCTCATTATGATTGTTACTTTTATCATTATTATTATGATTTACATCATTATTATTGTCCTTATTAATGTTTCGTTGTTTTTGTTCGTTTTCTCACCATTATGAGGATTTTGATGAAAGAAAAAACCCAGTTATTGGAAAAAGCTGTGCATTTTTATTTATTTATTTATTTATTTATTATTTTTTATATTAAAAAATTCTCTCTTTTGTTTTCATTTTTTTTTATTCATTTGTTCATATAATTTTATCTATTTTTAAATTTTATTTATTTATTAATTTTTATTGACTTGTGTGCTCTCTGCATTCTACTTCGGCGTCAATATGTGCTCTTTCCCCCTTACAGTGTCTCGTGACAGGCTGATTAATAATCTCTGTGGTGAGTTTTAAAGGATAAGCAGAGCACACACGAACACACACAACACACACACACAACACATGACACACAACACACAACACACAAACACACCACAACACACTACACACCACACCACACACAAACACACACACACGCGCTGCCTCGCGCGCATGTATATTATATAATAATTATATATATATAATATATATATATATAAATAATAATATATATATATATCATACTATATTATATTATATATATATATATATATATATATATATATATATAATATATATATATATATATATATATATATATATATATATATATATATACGTATGTATGTATGTATGTGTGTTTGTATGTATGTATAAGTCATAAATAGAACGTGTATGACATCGCTCAGCTTACCATCCTTTAGTAAAGATGGTTGATATCGTGTGTTTAGAAGAAGCTCATAGAAGATGTATCTTTTCATGGTTGTCTTTTTCATGTATCATGTTTTCTAACATTTGCATTAGTACAAAGCATCTGCTGGTGACTGTACCTTTACTCTCTGACTTGCAAAGTCTTCTGCAAAATTCATGCGAAAGTTGCGATGTAATGTCTTTGTTCCCAAGACCATAAAGAGATGTCGTGTAGTCTGTTTGAAATCTTATTCATAGAACTGACGATGAAAATACTGTAGAAGTTAAGGGTGTGACGTCAACGCGAATGGATAGTCCTGTTAGCGCAGAGGTCACGTCAGCGTAATATTGACATGACGCCAGCTGTAATGATTGCTTGATATCACGTTATTTACACTTGTTGTTTGGAGGTTTCTCTCTTCCGTAGTAAAGAGTTCATTCCTGCATCGGCAATGTAGCTATGGTGTTATTTCTGTGCGTTTGCTCTGGTCCGGCTTTATTTACTTGCGTGGTTGTTTTAAAGAGACGATGCTTGACGAGTGTTTTTTATTCGTCTGGCTGTTCCTTTAGGTGTCAGCATGCATTTGATTGCAAACTACACGCTGAGGAATTTTGAAAAGCAAATTGTAACAGCGAAAAATGAGAGACAACAGACAGAAAGGTATAGAAAGTAGACAGGTTTGCATTTTAGGATTTCTATAAAGATATCAGGGGTTTGTCTCAATAGCACAAGTTTTTTCCAGAAACATTAATTGCTGAAATTCACTTTATCCACAATGAGATATTATATAAAAGAGCCATTGCCCTTATGAAGATAGATCTATATAGAAACAACCACAAGATCGCCATATATCGTATAACAACCATACACATGATATTTCCCAGACATTTTGATGAATGGTCTTTGAAAATAGGGTGTCTCATCAAAGCTTGTAGAATAGCAGTGTGTGTGTGTGTGTGTATGTGTTTGTGTGTGCGCGAGTGTGTGTGTGTGTGTGTGTGTGTGTGTGTGTGTGTGTGTGCATTTGTGGGTGTGCGAGTGTGTGTGTGTGTGTGTGTGTGTGTGGTGTGTGTGTGCATACATACTTATGTGTGCATCAGTTACTATGAATGTGAATATGAAAAAAACACATAGATAGATAGATAGATGGGTACAGAGAGAGAGAGAGAGAGAGAGAGAGAGAGAGAGAGAGAGAGAGAGAGAGAGAGAGAGAGAGAGAGAGAGAGAGAGAGAGAGAGATGGATGCATAGATAGAGAGAAATAAAGAGAATAACGAAAGGTGTGCAAGCAAAACATTTGATGCATGGCAAGAAGGCAAGCCGGCAGAGAATGGCATTGCTCGTATGTGTGTATAGCCATGCAAGCAAACATACATGCTCTAAGAGATAAGTAATAACTGACGCTTTTACCATCAGCGGGGCGGCGCACGTCGCTGCGACGCAGAAATATTTTGCCTTCGTTTCCCTCGCTTGGTAGATGTGGAGATAGGGAAAGTTCCTCTCTCTTTTCTCTTCTTTCTTCTTC